>NW_021145572.1:15549-54051 GCF_002837175.3 Physeter macrocephalus
AGAGAGAGAGAGAGAGAGAGAGAGAGAGAGAGAGAGAGAGAGAGAGAGAGAGAGAGAGAGAGAGAGAGAGAGAGAGAGAGAGAGGAAGACAAACTCGGTCCCTGCTCTCCTAGAGGTAACACTTCTTAGACAACGAGACAGAGGAAGGTGAGTAAATGAATACAGATCACAGCGCCTGTGATCAGGGCTATGAAGAAAATAAGCAGGGTGCTATGATCAAGATAAAAGAGGAGGTTGTTCAGAGAAGACTCCTCTGAGGTCTGGGCTGAGCCCTGGAAGATGACAGGTGAAAGGAAGCCAGTGCCTCTCTGTTGCTCCCAGCTGCCTTACCTCTAATCCTCGCTAAAATGTAATTGATTGATTAACTGTAGGACAGAGCCTGGAAGCCAGATGTGTAAGCGGAAGGGCAGAGAGGGAGTCCGAGGGCAGTGTGGAGGCCCTGGGAGAGGAGAGGAAGGATGGCGTAGAGAAGGAGAGGGTTTGGAAAAGCCGAGGGGCCTTGCAAAGGTGAGGATGTGAGTTGCAACCTTCGAGGGCTTTGCTAAAACCAGAAAGGCAGGCTTGGAGACTTGGGGAGAAACTCTCATCAGTGAGAAGGAAGGACGCATGCCTGAGCCCTCCCAGAGACAGGTGGCAATTTAAGGCTATCAAGGCAGAAAAATCGTCTGTTCCTGGGAGGTGGGGTGCAGAACGAAGACATCATTCCTAACCAGAGGGGACAGAGAGAGCCTACAGGGCAGGTCCTTCCCTTCTCACAGCTGTCCTGACTTAGCTGGTCCCATGCTCCGCCCCACATCCTTAAAGAGTCCCTACTATGCGACCCACACTCAAGTTGGGGAGCTGAGAAGGCCTCTCTGAGGAAGCCCCATTTGCACTGAGGTATGAACGAGGAGGGGAGTTGTTTCTGGCAAAAGGCGCAGTATGTGTGGTGTGTGCTGGTAAATTTCTAACAACTGGCTAATAATAATAATAATAACAACAACTGGAGGGTGCAGTTGACTGGCAGCGTTTGCCGATTTCCATGGTGTAAATACTCTTCTCACGGCAAGATGCGGGCAATCACAAGCCAGGGGGAGCTGGCTCTAGCCCATGACTGGCATGGGTGGCCTCAGGCGGGCAGGCAGGTACTCGGCTGGTTAAAGAAGGGGAGCCCAGCTGTGGGACCCAAGGAGGTTGCTGGCCTTGGAGGGGGTGTGACCTTTAGCCATCAGGTGGCATGTGTAGATTGTGACCACAGGTCTCTGTATCATGTTCCCGTGCCCCTCAGAGCTCTCCCTGGGCCCAGAGTCCCTGATGTTAAGTAACAAAGAGAGAGGTAATTAATTAGCTCCTCACAGGAGCTTTTCATCTGGTAAGAGGGGCAGGCTCTCTGTAGTCGTGGATAGGATGCCCCTGAAAGTGCCTCTGTCTTCGTGTCACTGACAGGACCCAGATCACATACAAGCTGTGGCTTCAACATCCCTTCTGCATGAGGAGATCCAGCTGGGCAGCCAGGCTGGGGGGCAGGGTGGAAAGGTAAGGTAGAGACCCCACTTGTGCCCCTCGAAAGGCCTGGCCTCAAGAGCTCTTGGATTATGGGGCATCTCTCCATTCCCATTTTAGAGAAGGCTAGAGCAAGGCAGAGGGGGACCAAGTGCTGACATGTAGGCAGAGAGCCTCCCCAGCTTCAGGCACCCAGGAGGATCGGCCACTCACAGGAAGCAGGGGGAGGAGGCTTGGAAAGGGTAGGACTGAGTGATGGGGCCTTGAGGACAGGGGGCCTTCACTTCCCACTCCACCCATCACCCTGCACCAGGCACACTGCACCTAGGCCATCCTAATTTTCCCAGGCTGAATCTGCCCTAAAAATCCTCTGTGCACCACCTATTCATCCTTCCCTCCCCCTGGCAACCAGTGATCTTTTTACTGTGTCCTTCTTTGCCTTTCCTAGAATGTCATGTAGTTGGAATCCTATAGTACGTAGCCTTTTCAGACTGGCTTCTTTCACTTGGTAATAAGCATGTAAGTTTCCTCCATGCCTTTTCCTGGCTTGATAGCTCATTTCTTTTTAGTGCTGAAAAATATCCCATTGTCTGGATGTACCACAGTTTCTTTATCCTTTCACTTGCTGAAGGACATCTTGGTTGCTTCCAAGTTTTGGCAATTATGAATAAGGCTGCTACAGACATCCACGTGAAGGTTTTTGTAGGGACATAAGTTTTCGTCTCCTCTGGGTAAATAACATGGAGTGCAACTGCTGGATTGTACGGTAAGAATATGTTTAGTTTTCCAAACTAAACTGTTTTCCAGAGTGACTGTACCATTTTGCATTCCCACCAGCAATGAATGAGAGTTCCTATTCCTTCTCATTCTCACCAGCATTTGGTGTCATCAGTGCTTGTAATTTGGCCACTTAATAGGTATATAGTGGTCTTATTGTCGTTTTAATTTGTATTTCCCTAGTGACATATGATGTGGAGCGTCTTTTTATATGCTTACTTGCCATTTGAATATCTTCTTTGGTGAAATGTCTGTTCAGACCTTTTGTCTATTTTTTAATTGGGTTGTTAATTTTCTTATCGTTGAGTTTTAAGAATTCTTTGTATACTTTGGATAACATTCCTTTATCAGATATGTCTCTTGCAAACGATTTCTCCTAGTCTGTGGCTTGTCTTCTCATTTTCTTGATGAGTTAGTTTTTTCATTATTAAAATAATTACTGTATATACAGCATGTCGATAACGAAAAGTCAAAAGAAAAAATAGTTTTGATTCTATTCCTCTAAGGATGATGATAATAATAATGATGATAGTGACAAGCATTCCCATCTTTGGAACACTCGCAGTGTTCTGGGTGCTGGGAATCATCTCACGGGTTCCTGCCCCCAGAACCTTGTCAGGCAGATATTATTACGCCCAGTTTACAGGTGCTAAAGAGGAGGCTCAGAGAAATGAAGTGGCTAGACCCCAACTGCATACTACTAAGTAATGGAGCCAGTATTCAAACCCAGCACCGTCAGTGCCAGAGTCCTCGTTCTGAACCCGGCAATTTTAGACTGTGCCGTTTTCATCTTGAACCTCCCCTAGTTGGAGGCTTAAGTACAGTTCATGTCTCTCCTGCCCCCAGACCCTCTTAATTTGTATCGCCTTTTTTTTTTTTTTCAACTTTAGGATCTCCCTGGGAGACAGGCGTCCTTACAGAAGAACAAATTGAGACTCTGAGACGTTAAGTGACTTGCCCAAAGTCACACAGCCAGCTGGTGTGTGAGCTCGGATGAGCCACTTCCCAAGGATTCACACCCTGTGCTGCCAGACCCCGCAGTCCGACTCTTCCCACTACTTGGAGTGGCCCCAGAAAAATCACCCCGGGGCTAGACTGTTGCCATCACTGCCTATCTTGCTTTCCCCCCTCCCCCCACCCATCCTTGTGTGACTTCTAGAGGGATCATTCTAAACTGTCAACCTAGTCATGGCCCTCCCCAGTAACGGTCATCCTGTGGCTTCCTCCCATCCTCAGGAGGATTCCCAAACTCCCTGGCGTGGCGCCCCAGGCTGCCAGCATCCTATCTCTTCTGCCTCTGCACCCTTGCCCGCGGCCTTCTCAGCTGAGCCAGACCACCTGCATCTACTCTTTCTTGAGCATCCAGGACTTGGTACACAAGTCCTGCTCTTCTGCCTGGTACACCTTCTCTCCTCCTTTGCCCCCGACTCCACCTAAGCCCGGAAGAGGCAGAGATGGCAGTGGAGGATGTACTTGGGAGGTGGCACCATCATGATTCCCTGAGAGAGCTGTTCACAGGAAAGATTTGGGGCGGAAGCCCTTCCCCAGACCCTGTCCTCAGGGGCAGCCGTGCAAGTGGTCCATGGGAGGTGGGAGATTCCAGACCTGCTTTTTCCCAGGTAGGCTGGTGATGCTGGGGCCACCCCAGGAGTGGAAAGTACCTCCACACCCCCCCTTCCCCGGCCTGCATGGGCCCCAATCCCAGTTCCTCTTGGTGTTACCATCAGTGGCACAACGATGGTAGCTTCCTACTGCACGCCCCGGAGGCTGACCTCCCCGTCACCGGCCCCAGCATTCCAGTTAAAGAGGAAGGGGGCAGAACAGGAAGTGGAACTCCTGCCCTAGCAACCCCACACTCTACTGGGAGACTGGCAGGCATGGGGGTGGGGAGAGAGAGCAGAGGAAGGGATTTTTCTCAGCATTATTGAAAGCCATTAGACATCTCCAAATGACCCCCTCCCTGATATTTTTGCAAACTCTCTGATTCGTGGCATTTCATTCAGCATTTAATGAGCTCCTACTATGTGCCTACCCACGGAGCTAAGTGCTGTTAGCATATAAGTTCATAACTCCAGCCTTTAATGTAAATAGCAATGGCATGTGACCAAGAAGATCTGGGTAGTTGAGTCCTGTTCTGCAATTATTAGCTCCCTGGCCACGGGCACACCAGGAAACCTTCCAGGCTTCTATTGCATCATCTTTAGCATGGGGACTGTGATCTCTATCCAAGAGAGCTGCAAGGGAGCAAGAATGTGAAAATGACCTTATACACTGGACATCACTGTACAAAGGTCAGGTGATGCTCACAGCCTAGGGGCAGAGACCCACACTTGCCCAACTAACCATAGGGCAGGGGTAGTGACTCATTCTGACCAAGGGGGTTCGGCAGGTGAGGGGGAAACAGTAAAGAAAAGGCCTTAAAGAGTGGGTGGGATTCCATGAGCTCAAACAGAGAAGAAAGGGCATTCAGGTAGAAGGAACCCAAGAGCGAAGGACAGAGGTGTGATCTATACCACCTAACGGTGCCGTGGGAGCGTTTTGAGGTCACACTGGCTCCTAGGGAGGGATGGAGTGGAATTGCTGAGCCCAGTGGCCCAGCTGAGCGATTCAGAGTCTTGAGCCAGCCGCACTCTCTAGAGGAGAGGGGAAGCCTGCCGAGGCCCCCCGGCCCCGCCCCGCCCCCCGCAGGCCAGGCCGCAGGATCTGCCAGATGGAACTGGGAAGCATGGGCCGGGCTGAGCCAGCTGCCTGCCCACAGCCCCTCCCCCAAGCCTACCCCCACCCCCTGGGAGCCTGGAGACCTGTTTGTTTTCCTTGTAAAGAGGGGAGCCCTGCCCTTTGTGAGATTTCTGCTTAGGAAAGAGCAGAGCCTACTTGTGCTGCTGCCTGGATTTCCAGCTATTGACACAGATTCTGACAATGAAAGCAAAGGCCAAGAGAGGCTGAGACAGGGTGGCTGATTAAAATGTTCTTCCCGGGTTGTTCAGCTCTGCCCTGGCAAGGCTCGCTGGAAAACCCGGGGAGGAACCATCTCCTCCAGAGCTGCAGGCCCAGTTAGAGGTGGTGCTTTGAAAAGGGCTGAGGAGTTTCTGCACCCCCAGCCCAATCCAGCGGCTCCAGCTCCCAAGTGCACTGCTTTTGTGGTCACCCTAGGGTAATAACCAGGGTTACGTGTGTGACTGTAATTCCTTGCAGGCTTGTTTTGTTTCTAAAAAGGGGCAATGAGAGTACCACTTCACCGGCTTTGTTATAGGTCAGATTCGCCCAAGAAAGGACTCTGAGATGGACCAGGGTTGCCAGATCAAACACAGGATGCCCAGTTAAATTTGAATTTCAGATAAACGAAGGGTTTTTGTTTAGCATATGTCCTGTGTAATATTGGGGATATACTTATACTAAAAAAAAAATTATTTGTTTAACCAAAATTCAAATTTCAGTGGGTATCCTGCATTTTTACTTGCTACATCTGACAACTGTAAAGTGGAGAATGTTCCAATGCAGGAGTTTTACTGAGGGGTGTTCTCAGGGTCAATATGAGCAGCGAGGGCATCAGGAAGGGGCAGAGCTAGATGGCAGAGGGCTGTGACACTGTCACACAGAGGTCTCAGCCAACCTGCAGGGATGCTCTGGAGCTGGGTGGCCTTTCGGAGCTACCCAAACTGAGGCTAGGGCTCTGGGCTTTTACACTCCCACAGCCCACCGGTCACTGGATTCTGGCTTTCCCAGGTGGGGCAGGAGTGTGACCTTGGGCAAGGGGGCTTTCCTCTGCTGAGGGCAGTTCTGGAAGCTCCCAATACTCCCTGCAGCTGGGGCCTGGGGCCTCTGTCCTCGGGGGAGTCTGGGCCGTAGCCCACCCCTGCAACCATGACCCGATGGTTATATAGTTTGAGGAGACAATTGTGTAAACAGCTTAGTGTGGGCCTGACACCTAGTAGTTGATGATTTTAGCATCCCCCAAATAAAGGCCGGGTCACTTAGCCTGGCCTCCAAGGCCATCAACCATCCAGCTCCGAGTTACCTGCTCTTCCAGTCTCCCTCGGCTCCTTTTTGAGAGCCCTTTCCAAAGTCAGTCCTGTTGACTTACCATCTGGGGGGAGGGGGGGGGTGACTCTGTTCACAGTTCCCCCCTCTGTGTTGACAGCCAAATCTGCTCTAACCTTCAATTCTGCAGGTCCCAACCAACAGCATAACACGGGGCTTCTAAAGACTCTCTCCAGCCCAGATCCCCTAGTCACAGTTGTGGAGGCTTTGGCCTTCCTCTCTCTAGGTCTGGCCTCATTCTTGTCTTAGTTAGGCGTTATGAGGCTGCAGTTAATTGGGTTGGAGAGGGCATGCTCCTCATTGGCTAAAAGGGGCTCCCTGCACTGCCAACTGTGGAGGCCACCTGGCTCTGGTTCCCAGTGTCTGTCTGGATTTGGCCTTTGTAGGGTGGAAGGCTGCAGGCAGGTGGGCAGGGGCTGCATCCATGTCAGGCTCTTGCTAGCTCTGGATGAGCAAGTCCCCAATCCCATCTCACCCACCCCCCCCCACACACCCATCTGTTACCCACTGAAAACCCACCCCCACTTGCATTTTCCCTTTGCAAGGACTCCAGGGGCCCTCTGATTAACATTGACCTCCAGCATTTGGGCCTCTGAGTCCCCAGCTTCCCCTCTTTTCATGTCTCCCACTAATGTGAGACATATTTAAGTTCCGGGAGCAGAGGATCTAGCTCTAGTAGAAAAGCATCTAAGTTTGGATTTAGATAAAGAGGCTAAGGGGTCTGAACACATTGAGACAAAACAGTTGACGTGCCCTCATTCATTCAGAATCACTAACAGTCATTGAAAGCTTGCTGCCAGCCCATGTTACCCCACTTAATTCTCACAACCACCCTGTCAGGAAGGCACCATTAATATCCCCATTCTACAGATGAGGAAACGGAGGCTTAGCAAAAACAAGTGTTTTGCCCAAGGTTCCACAGCAAAAAAAAAAAAGAAAAGCAGAAGAATCAGAATATCAACCCACATCTGTCTTCCAAGAGCACTTGGGCTCTGAACAGAAGAATGTACCCTCCACTAGGTTGCATGAATTCATCTGTTTATGCTCAGGCTTGATGGCCCTGAGTCATTGTTATTTTCAATATCATTATTCTTGTGAAACAGTTAAACAGCAAGGAAAGACAAAACACCCCAAAAGCCCAAGTCAGGCTGAGATTGGCACAGTCAGGGGGTTGGCCGGAAGAAGTAGGAGGGTACCAGCCAGGAGTCGGGTGCGGGAAACAGAAGCCACTTTAGCGATGTGACACAGACAGCATTCATTGGAAGGAATTGGGATCTGAGATACCACTGGAAGGGCTAGAGCAGAGGGCTGGGGCTGGGCCTCTGGGAATCATACCTAGAACTCCACAGAACTTGTCTGCCAGAGGGGCTGCCTCTTTTTTTTTTTTTCAATTATGGTAAAAAGCACAGGACATAAAATTTACCGTCTTAACCGTTTTTAAGTGTACAGTTCAACAGTGTTAACTAAATGCTCATTGTTGTGCAACAGACCTCTAGAATTTTTTTCATCTTGCAAAACTAAAACTCAGTACCCATTTCCCCTCCCCCCAGCTCCTGGCAACCACCCTTTTTACTTTCTGTTTCTATGAATTTGACTACTTTACATACATTAAGTAAGTGGGATCATACAGTGTTTGTCTTTTCATGACTGGCTTGTTTCGTTCAGCATAATGTCCTCAAGTTTTACCCATATTGTAGCACATGGCAGAATTTCCTTCTTTCTTAAAATTGAGTAATATTCCATTGTATGTATATGTCACATTCTGTTTATCCATTCATCCATAGATAGACACTTGGTTTGCTTGCACCTCTTGGCTATTGTGAATAATGCTGCAATGAATACAGGTGTGCAAATACCTCTTCAAGATCCTGCTTTCAGTGGTTTTTAGGTGTATACCCAGAAGTGGAACTGCTGGATCCTATGGTAATTCTATTTTTAACTTTTTGAAGAGCCTCCATACTATTTCCAATAGTGGCTACACCATTTAACACTCCCAACAGTGCACAAGGGTTCGAATTTTACCACATCATCACTAACACTTGTTATTTTCTTTTTTTAATATAATGGTCATCCTAATGAGGTTGAGGTGTTATATCATTGTGGTTTTGGTTTGCATTTCTCTAATGACTAGTGATGTTGAACATCTTTTCCTGTGCTTGTTGGCCATCTGTATATCTTCTTTGGAGAAATGCCTATTCAAGTCCTTTGCCCATTTTTAAATCCAGTTATCTATTTTTTTGTTGTTTACCTGTGGGAGTTCTTTATATAATCTGGATATTATCCCCTCATCAGATATATGATTTGCAAATATTTTCTGCCACTCTGTAGGCTGCCTTTCACTCTGTTGATTGCTTCCTTTGACACACAGAAGTTTTAAGTTTGATATAGTCCCATTTGCCTATTTTTGTGTTTATTGCCTGTGCTTTTGGTGTCACATCCAATAAATCACTGCCAAATCCAATGTCATGAAGGTTTTTCCCCCATGCTTTCCTCTAGGAGCCTTGGCGGGAGGGCTGCCTGGCACAGTCAGGAGGATGGGGAAATAGATGGCCACCTCTAGCATCTCTGACTTGACGAATACCTGCTGTTACCAAGAGTCAGAGCTTAGAAAGCTGCACTACCCATCACAACTTACCCTTGACACTTAAGAAGCTAGTGATTAGATACTGGAACAGGGGTGCAGAAAAAACCACCATCTTTACAAACACATCACCATTCAGAAACGATTGGGGTAGCCAGAGATGGTCTCTGCCATACTGCTGCTTTCCTATCTTGCTTGAGAGCATCTAATTGTTGAACTGTATTTTTGTTCAGGGCCCTTGCAATGAAGGAGTCTAAAAGTGTGATGTTTAGCTGTCAGCCTCTGCAGTATAGGAAGGTGCCTAGTAAGGAAGTTGGAACGCATGATGAGTGCTGGGGGCCAAGGTAACACATAAGATGATGTATCAGAAAGTGCCAGGGCCTTGCTTAGCAGACAGTGGAGCATTAGTTCACTGTGACTTTCCAAGCACAAAGGAATGGTGGGTTGATGAGGCAGGGTGGTACTGGGTAGAGCAGTTCAATGCTCATGAGCACCGACTCTGCAGCTGGACAGGGCTGGGGTGGAATCCCAGGTCTCCCACTCCTGAGCTGAGTGACTTGAGCAGATCACTGGGTCTCCCTGGGTTTCCCTTCTGTCCTCTATAAAAGGGCAGGGGTGGGTGATGGGGAGGGAGGTGGCCCAGAATTATCTACAGCTCTCCCCTTTGAGCCATCCAACCCACTCTGAGGGTTTAAGAGTGGCCCTCAGCCTCCCAGAGTCTCCCTTTCCTATTAGGCCATTTCACAGGCGCAAATGGGAAGCCAGATTATCACTAAGGACTCCCTAGGTGTGAAGACAATGCAAAAGGCCTTCTGCTATGAGGCATCGTCAGTGCCCCTCCCAGTGCCCCTCCCAGCACATGGGGTTTCTGGAGCCCTTCTCCCTAAGTGGGAGGAAATCCTGTAGTCACAGCTGAGAATGTCTGGACAGATATCACGTAGTTTCGTGATTCTAAAACTTCTTATTTAGTTCCAGAACCTCTTCTTTGTTTCCCCAAAGTATTTTGTAGAACCTAACGTATTAAACAGATAAAAACTGTAGCGCTTCCAACGGAAATGGGGGAGGGGATCCCTGTGTCCACCCTCTCCACTTCCCCATCTTCTTCCCGCCCCATCAACTTCTACAGTTCCCAGGACCGCCTTAGGGCACAGTTGAAAAACGTGACTGGGTTATTCCAACGCCAGAAGGCCTAATTCTGGTCAAACTCACCATTATCAACTGTGCGGTGGTGTACAAACCACTTTCTCTCCTTGATTGTCAGTTTTTTTCATCTATCAAATGGAGATATTTCCCTGCTCTACATGTTGTGTCTTGCTTAGGAGTCCATAGATATGATAGTGCTGTAAGCTGAACACATGGCTTTCGTTTTGTTTGTACCTTGCCTCCTTCTGCAGATGTTCTGCAGTGGGTTAGTGGTCAAACAACAAGTTGGTTCTCCAGACTTTCAAAATGAGTCTTTTTTGCAACTCTACTCCAGCATGAAAATCTGAAATGGTCTATCAGCCTTATTTCCTTCTTTCTTACATCAGAAGCCCCTCCCTCTTCTACTGCCCCCATCTCTCCATGCTCCCAGAATTCCAGGTCCACCTGCAGCCTGGACCTTCACAGCCTCCGTCACTCTCTTCCCTCTGTACCCCCAGCCTTGCCCCAGCTCACCCTTCTCAAGTTGCCCCAGGGTCCCTCCTGCAGGACCTTCATTCCAGCAAAGGCACCTCCAAAGAAGGCAAAGTGTACATATGCCATTCCGGGGCCACACCTCCCCCACCGAACTCCACACAACCTCATCCTATTTAGCCTTCCACCTGGATGTCTTTCAGAGCTGGGCCAACAGCTACTTTCCTGACTATTTCCCAGTGTAATACAGATGCCCAGAGGGGCCAGGCTTAATGTCCTCACTTGGAGGAGCTACCAGAAAATCCCAGGACCTTGTCTAGAGCCAGCCCTTCATAGAGAGAATTTATCTGAACAACTACATAATTGCTAATTTGTAGGGCAACCTTTAAAATGGCTTAAAGTCTACACAAGGGAGGATGCCAGAGCTAGTTGGTTCTAATTACCTTCTGGTAGAGCTCTATTCTCTGAAAATAGAGAAAAGAGAAGAAAAGGGGTCCAAAGACCCTGATCCCGTGTTTGAAGATAGAGGGTCTGAGTTCAACAACCACTTCTTCACATCCTAGACAAGTGATACCTTTCTGTATCTCAGTTTGCTCACCTGCAAAACAGGAACAGAAAGAGATCCCCTGCTTGTTAAGGTTAGGTGAGACAGGTTTGTCAGGGCTCCTGGAGCTCAGTGCCATGCACATCTGGGACTGGATCATTCTTTGCTGTGGGGTTGTTCTGTGCACTGTAGGAGGTTTAGAGGCATCCTTGGCCTGTACTCACTAGATGCCAGTAGCACCACAACCCACAATTGTGACAACCAAAAATGTCCCCAGATAGTGCCAACATCCCCTTAGGAACAAAATCCCTCCTGGTTGAGAACCACTAGTATACGTGAGCACACTGGATAAACAAACTCTTCACTGTTATTGCCTGTATGCGACAAACAGACTTTTATCAATTCATTTACTAAAAGGATATAAAGCTGAGAGCAGATTTGGAAGTGAAAATCAAAGCTGTGAGGCAAATACAGATCCTCTCCTCTCTCCTCGCCCAACCTGCACCCACCATCAAAGACCAAGTGTGCTTGGTGACAGTCCCCCCTTAATCGTCCAGCCTGACCCAGAGCACTCCCCTCTGCTTGCTGGCCTGGATAATTCTTGCGGCATGGGCCTCACCCTTGTGAAGCTGGATGCATTAATACCAGCAAAATATTTCTTAATCTCCTAAGCCTCCTCTTTGAATCCTTAAAAAGGAAAGAAAGAAATGGCACAAATCTCTTAATTAGGACGCCCAATCACTTCGATAAATATTTACCCGGTTCCGGCGTGAGGCATAGAAACCCTGCGCCCTTAGTCAGTGGAGGTCAGCAAAGTGCGCCTTGGGAACAGCGGGATGCAGTGGAGCTCGGCTTTGGATGGAATGCTGGGAGAATGTTTCCAGACTTAAGCTTCTGCTAAAGACAGGTGAACAAACACATTCCATGCCTACTCAGCACAAAGTCCCAGGTAGACATGAGGGGCTCATTAAATTACTGCCATGCTTCCTTAGCTTTTGGGAGAGAGGTGGTGGCCTCCTCTGCTAGTTGGGCCACCAGCCAAGCAAACCATCCCCAGCATTCTTTAGAACGTCCCGGCTCGGCACCTTTGCCCCAGTCTGGAACTCTCCCCTTCCTCTCCACTTAGCCACACTGAAGGCCACCCTCTGTAGGCAGCTTCCCTGACTGTCAACCTCCACCCTTCTACCCAATACTGCTTCCCTGCATAGACTCTCTTTGGTTCTTAGGGCCTACATACAGCCCGGAATTAGGGGTTGTCCTGCCTTGTGTATGTTCCAAAGGCAAAGGCATCCCTTAGATTTTGGTACCTCCAAAGAGGTCTTACACAGAGTAGGCTTTCTGTAAATTCTTGCCAGGTAAGCAATCAAGTGTCACTGTTCCCATTCTACAGATCTGGAAACCGAGACCCTGAGAGTTTCAGGGTCTCTTGCCCAGGATCTTGCAGATCCTCAGGCCTCCTGATGCCCAGGCTGGGGCTGCCACACAGTACTAATGAGTGGATTCCTCTCTCCTGACCTTAGGAGACTTTAGAGACAGATTTCACTGGAGTCTGAAATAGAAGTTGGGATGAGGGCAGGCGTCTTAAGGAAGGGAGCCAAAGCACGTTGTCAGGTGGCAAAACACAGAAAGGATCCAAGGCAGCAGAAAGCACCCTGGCGCAGGCTGAGGGGGAAAGGTTTCTGTTACAAGTCTTTGTTCAGCCTGGTCCCCTTTACCCACTGGCACTTCTGTCCATCCTTCTTGACTGAGCTCAAGCTCCACCCTTCCAGGGAGCCCTCAGAGAACGCCCCCTTCACAATTCCTGTTCTCCCTCAGAGCCAGACTACTTTATACTCATATACTTCATTGTTGTGGCTTGTCTTCTCAGAAATGCTATGGACTCCACTGCTGTTTAGTCGGACTTCTCTGCCTCCAGAACCCCTCACCCCTCCAAGCCCTCCAAGGCTTAGCTTTGAACTGCCCCCTCCCTTCTGCCCTTCCCCTCCCATACACACCTCAAGGGTCCTTGGGCAGTATGGATGTCCAAGGTCATCTGAGGACCACGATAAAGAATGGGAATTCCAGAGAGGGAGGGGAAGGCCTGATGACCTCAGGAGGGGCTCCAGCGAGCTGGGTGTTCCCACCAGGGCTTGGCTACTGCCTGGATTATTCCCTGCAAGGGCTGGGACATTAGACCTTCCTCATCTCTGCAGGCACCCACAAAATGTGCAAGGAGTTGAATCGTCTGATGGTTCTGCATCATCATCATCATCATGACCAACATGGCTAACTGTTATTGATCACTTAATGTGCCAGGTTCTGTACTAAGTACATTGCATGCATTATCTCCATCAGTCCTCAAAATAATCCTCTGAGGTGGACAGGATTGTTATCTCCACTTTACAGATGAGGAAATGGAGGCTTAGCAAGATTAAATAAGTCCCCCAAGGTCACATAGCTGGGACCAGCCAGAGAATTGGAAGAGGGGTAAGGAGACCTGGGAAGTTCCCCAGCCTCTCAGAACTCAGTTCCCTTCCCTGAAAAGAGGTGATTGCAGGATGAGCTCCCTCTGGGGCTTCCTGGAGCCCCTCCAGTTTCCTGTGGTCTGTCCTGCAGCCCTGATCTCCATTCCCAGGAAAGCCAAGCTTGCACAGTAGAGTGCAGGGGCTGAAGACTTTGGAGCCAGATTGCCTGGGTTCAAGTCCATCAGCCACTGAAGTGACTCTGGGCAAGTCATTGTACCACTGCATGTCAATTGCCCCCTCTGTAAAATAGGGGTGATACTGATAGTACCCACTTCATTCACTGTGAGAGGATTAAGTGTGTTAATATTTGTCAAGTGCTTAGAACAGTGTCTGGGACAGAGTTAAGCACTATGTAAGAGTATGTTAAATAAATAAAAATTCCCTTTCCTTTCTCTCTGTGGTGAGGTGCTCACTTGTGGAAGAAGGCTGGGGATGACTGGGTGGGGGGTAGGTGTGTTGAAGGTGGGGGGACAGAACTGCCCTAGCAATGGAGTCAAGGGCCAACCATCAGAGGAGCCTTACAGAATCAACCAAAGGGGAGAGGGGAGAGAAAGATTTCTCTTCCCTTTGGGCAGTCCCAACAACAGACCTTTAGAAAATCAAAGCCAGTGGAGGCTGGGGGGCGGGGGGTGGGGTGGGGGAGGGATGATAGGGAGCGATCTGAAACCCACCCAAGGTACTGAGCTCTTCCTCAAATAGGAGGCCACAGCCCAGTGGCTGACCTCAGTCAGACCCTTTGATTGCTGGGAAAGGGAGAAAACATATATTAACACTTTATCTAAAGTGTTTGACAATTATTTTTTAAAAACCAGAAAAGCAGCTCTTGAAGCTGGCAAACAGCTACCCACCAACCACCCTGCACCTCAAATGAGGGGCTGGGGAACCTCCGCTCTGCAAATCCAGGCCGGACTTTCTGTCTCACCGGGTGACTTTTTTTTTTATTTTTTTTTATGCCAGGAATTCCTCTCCCACGTGGGGTGGACTCCGAGGTACTCAATTAAGCAGCCAATGAAAAGTCAGCTCTCCGGTAGCAAATGACCCTGACACTTCTTGTAACATAAACAGTTGAAACGTTTCCAATTAGAACTGGAGACAGAGACGTTTGAACTCTCTCTCTCCACTCCCCTCCTTCTTTAAAAATAATTGTCAAGCGCTTTGGACTGGGTGTTGTATACATGTTTTTTCTTTTCTCTCTCGAGCATAAAAAAAATATTTTTCTCCTTGTTTTTCCTAATTTGTGGGGTGGCAAGGTGGGGGGTAGAGCGGTGGCGAGCTGAAAGGGGTGCTGGCCTGGTTGCTTACCTCTCCGCTCCTCTTCAGGCAGGAGGCCCAGACAGCCCAGCAGAGCTGGGAGTGATGCTGGGTGCAGAGCCAGTGGAAGCCAGGGGCTGGGGAGCTGGGCCTCTGACCTCATCACCAGACCCTCAGAATGAATGAGTGAATATGAATGAATGAATGCCTTTCCTTTTGCAAAAGCTCGCGCCGGTCCAGCTCGCGCTAGCAAAGGGGGCGCTGAAGTTGGCTGATGAGCCCGCTGCCCTGGACTCTAATCCTGACACCTCTGTCCAGCTTGGGGCAAATTACTGAACTTTCTCGGCTTCTCTTTTTTACTCTATAAAATGGACTACCAGCCAGGCAGCTTCCTTCAGGAGTGAGGTGAGGATGAAGACAGTTCTCGCCTGGGTAGCAGTGTCCTGCCTTGTACACAGAAAGTGCTTGGGCGCCGTTATCATTTCGGACTGGCTGGCGGAGTAGTCCAGTCGGGCCCTGCAGAGGAGCCGGCTCCCTGCAAAACGAGGTCGATCACACGTCCCGCGGGCTCCTCCAAGGTTTCAGGCCTGGCGCTGGCCGTAGGGCTGGGGCTCACAGGTGAATTCGACTTGAGTCTGCTCTGCTCATGGGGTCCCCAGGAGAGTGGACGTCGGGGCAGGAGCGACGCCAAACCCGAGATGTCTCTTCTGGCCACGGTCTGCGTAGACCTGACCTAGGGCCCGGGCTCGTCGGCCGACTGCGGGCGGCCGCCGTCGGAGCCGGTCTCGAGTGAGAGCGGAGAGGGGGAAGGCCGGAACAGGGGCCGCGTCCCGGTCATCTTGAAGGCATTGTGTTTAATAAATCCGGGCGAGACCCACACTCGCTCTCCCCCCCCCTCCTCCCAGCTCCCAAATCGAGACCTGGTGCGGGAGCCCCAGTTTATGGGGTCTTAAACCGCCCCCCTCCACTTTGATTAGCAGCTTCAAAGAGCTCCCTTTAAAGTTTGCCCCCTTCCCCGTCCCCACCTCCTTTTACATTGCCACCCCTCCCCCATCACTCCTTCTAGACTTCTGGACGACAACAACAGAACACTTAATGCAAGTTTAAAAGTGGGGGGAGGGTGGGGGGAAGCTTCAGGCTTCCTCCTGAACGTGGGCCGTAGAAATTACCTGTTTCAGGCGTGCACAGGAGTCGGAGAACCGTGGAGTTTGGCTTTTTTCCTTTTTCTTTTCTTTGGGGTGTGTGTGTGTGTGTGTGTGTGTGTGTGTGTGTGTGTGTGTGTGTTTTTACCTTTTATTATTTAAATTGATACGTTTCATTACTAGGGAGAAAAATAAAATATTCCTTTGATACACAAAATCAAATTGATATTTAGCCTCTGCTTACTTTTTTATGCATGGCTCCTTTATACCACATGGTAGTGACAGATTGTTTGAGCTGGAAGGAAAAGCCATTCAAAGCTAATTAAGCAGCCATTCCAAGCACTATTTGCAAGCGGGAGGCTCAGAAGCCTCGGCATTTGTCAGCGCTCCCCCACCCCGCGTGGTTTTGACTGACAGCCTTGGTCTCGGACTGACAGCGCTCGGCAGCTTCACCAATCGGTAACAGAGAGTCCCATCAGCCGTCTCTGATTGGCCTTCCGGGCCTTGATCGGGGGAGGGGTCGGCGGCCCCCACGTGGGGACAGGGGAGAGAATGGGGCGGGGCGGGTGGGAAGCGGGTGCGCCCACCCGTGACGTAGGGGGGAGGGCAGAGAAGGGGGAGGGGGAAAGGAAGCTCCAAAGCGGAGCCATTTTGTGTCTAATGAATGCTGCGGCCAGATGCTCGCATCTGTCGAGCCGGGCTTCTCCTCCCCCGCCCTTCGGTGCGTGCCGCACACGATTTATGTTTTTATTTAGGAAAATAAATAAATGAAGAGAGGAGCACGGTTCGGGGCTGGCGGCCGGAACGGACGAGGGGAGGTTCAACTCCGAGGCGGGTGTTCACGTGTAACTCCCATCGCACCGGCCTCCGAGCGCCCGCTCGCTCTCAGCTCTTCATTAAGATGCAAAAGCGAACTCCAGCTCCTAATGAGGAGAAAATATAGATCCGGGAACCGCCGACGGCCCCGGGGTGCGTGCGGGTTCGCGGAGATGCTGGAGGGGAGGGTCCGGGGGCCCACCTGGGCCCGCCCACCCGGCGGTGCCCGTGGGCTCTGGGACGCTGCCCCTTCAGCTTCCCAGCCTCTCGAGGGCCGCGTCCCCCAGGCCCATCTGCCCTGACGTAACCCCGAGCAACAGAGATGGAGGCTAGCGGTGTGCGGGCAAACTGGCCCCCGTTGTCTAGCGGCCTGTTTGACCGCGCGGGGAGTCCCGGAGGCGCGGCGGCGGGGGTGGGAGAGGAGTGCGCGGGGGCGGATGAGCGTCTTCGCCTCGCGGGACGTCGAGGCTGGCGGCCGAGACGCCCACAAGCTCGCACACGCGCCGCTCCGCAGGTTTCCGCCGACGCGGTGACACTGCCGAGGGCAGGCTGAGGAAACCGGGTCGGAACTCGGAGCTCCCGGGCCGCGGTGAGGCCAGGCCGCCACCGCATTCCCGACTTCGCTTCCCTGGCCCCGGCTCTCAGTGAGCAGCTGCGGCGAGGGCGTAGCCGTCTCCACCGGGAAGGAGCCCCGGGTGGGGACAGCGTGGACTGAGCAGGGTGTCCGCGGGAGTCGGGCTCTTCCGTCTGCGGTGCCCGCCAAGCAAGAGTTCCTCCGACTTCTCGGGGGCAGCCGCCGCACATCAAAGACGCTGTTTATTTGGCTTTCTGAAAAGAAGGACAAATGAACAAAGAAGAAAAGCTGGGGGCCGTGGGGTCGGGGGTGGGCCGGAGAAGGCGTAAAGAAAGGGACACCCTCAGTTCCGAGCAAATTTTTTAAGGTGGGAGGCAACTTTGGGACCACCATTTTATCAGTTCTAAATCTTGTGAAAACATTAAAGTGACAAAGTGATTTTGTTTGTTTTATGGTATCTAATTGGGCTGCTTTGCAGACCTAATGGGATTAGAGGGAGGAATCGTTTGCCGCCACTACAGAATAAACTGATACGTTACTACCAGCCACAGGTTTTGAGGACTGTACAGCTTGTCTTTTTTTCTTTTGTTATGATTCCTGTCTTCCCTCTTTCCCCCTCCCGCCAAATAATTATTTGCTAGTAGATCGTGGGAAAAAAAGAGTGAGGAGGGGAAAAAAAAACCTAGCAGCCCAGGACTATAATATATATCTATTTATTATATGTCTTTCGGTTAATTCCTGATCTGAGGAGCGCTGTTTTTCACTCCCATGCGAAAGTCACCAGCGGGTAGGGCCTGATTGCTACTTTTCATGCATAGTTTTAGACACAAGAGGGCATTGTGACGTCGCGCCCGGCGGCGCCCAGTCGCAGGCCGAGTCCGGCAGCCCCACGTGGGGGCCCCGCGCTCCCATTGGCCAGCGCCGGGCGAAGCTGCCACATTATTTTGTTACTTTTCAGTCCCTATTTGGAACTGCTCTCGCGGCAGTTCAGACCTCGTGCTCGTCTCCCTCGCCTGTCTGTGTGTGGTATCCGCAGGTCCGGGGCACTTTTTTTGGTGCGAGTGTGTGTGTGTGTGTGTGTGTGTGTGTGTGTGTGTGTTTGGGGGGATTGTCGGGGCGCGAGAGGAGAGCCGAGCCGAGGGGAAGGAAGGAAGCCACAGAGCTCCCCAGTCTCGGGCTGCTTCTCCCCTCCAGCGCTCTCCTGCCTGCGCGCTCCGAGGCGGCGGTGGCGGCACCGAGCGCTCCTGGTGTGTGTGTGTGTGTGTGTGTGTGTGTGTGTGTGTGTGTTTGGGGGGATTGTCGGGGCGCGAGAGGAGAGCCGAGCCGAGGGGAAGGAAGGAAGCCACAGAGCTCCCCAGTCTCGGGCTGCTTCTCCCCTCCAGCGCTCTCCTGCCTGCGCGCTCCGAGGCGGCGGTGGCGGCACCGAGCGCTCCTCGCTGGGGACTCGGCGCTCGAGCAGGGAGCAGCGAGGACCCCTTTGCTGCGGCTTCCTGTGCCTGCTGGAGTTAGGATGCCAGGGTGGTTGATTCCCACCTACTGAGCCCGGAGTTTCCTCCTCGGCCCTGGGAAGGGCTTGCAGCGGCGGCGGCAGTAGCAGACAGAACAGCAGGCTCTCCTCTCCGAGGGGGGGCGTCGAAGCGCCCGCGCCGGGCTCCCGCCCTCACCCTCCGGCGCTCCTGCGGCCCCAAGCCGCCACCCCGGTGCCTGCCTCCTTCCTCTTCTCGCCGAGAGCCGCCCCTGGGATCGGATCCGCGCGCCCCGGATGCTGGGGCTGCCCCGGCGCGCCTCCCTCCTGGCGCGACGCGCTGAGTGAACCGGAGGGCGCCCGCGCTTGCCCCAGGAGGGGCCCCCTAACCTCGGAACCCCGCGCCGGACCCGCCGGGTAGACGACGATGTCCGCTCAGCCCCCGGCTCTGACGCGCTCCACGCAGCGGGGGGAAGGCGGCCGGCCACAGCCCGCCGAGCCCTAGGTGCACAAAGCCCGCGCCCGCCGCCCGGCCTCGGCGCCCGCCGACGACTTTGCCGCCTGCTCCGCGGCTCTTTGTCTCCGCTTGGGGCGGGCGCCCGACTCTGGGATTTCGGTGTGAGAGCGGGCTGGGGGGGCCGGGGGCGAGCTCTCGGTTTCCCGGCCGCCCCCCGCTCGGGCTTGGCTCCCCCCTCCCCCGCACCTCCCCTGCCCGGGCTCTCGGCGCTTCCACGCTCTCGGAATCACGACCCCTCCCTGCCATGTATCCGCAAGGCAGACATCCGGTGAGTAATTGCAATTCGGTTTATTTAAGCATCTATCATGGCAGGGTAAACGAGGCAGTTTATCTGGCACCTCCATTTTGCTTGTTGCTACCTTTATAGTGTGTGCGTGTGTGTGCGCGCGCGCGCTCACACAAAGGGGATGGGATGGGGGGGCGCCGTTACGAGAGGAGGTTAATTCCGCCCTAATGGCGTGGGGGGCTGCCAGTGGTCCTGGGGAACTGTCTTCACGCTGTCCCCCGCCCCCTCGCCTAAGTCTCCCAACTCACTCGTTGTGTGTCCCCCGCCCCAGAAGGGAATGGGAGCCCCTTCGTGAAAGGGATGGGAGCCCCGCGGCCAATAGGGAGAGGTTAGTCCCCCCCCGCGTCGGGGAGCTGAGAAACTTGCTGGAAAGGTTCTGGACTGTGAGGGCGGCCCCTATGGTGTGGGGGGGAGGTGGCGGGGGGAGAACGGGGAAAGTCAGAGGTCTGGGCAGCTTGGAGCCGGGTCTGACGCCCCCGCCCCTCCGCTGTCTTGTCCTCGCCGGCTTCAGGCTCCCCATCAACCCGGGCAGCCGGGATTTAAATTCACGGTGGCTGAGTCTTGTGACAGGATCAAAGACGAATTCCAGTTCCTGCAAGCTCAATATCACAGGTAAGGCCAGTGGGGGCCGCCCCGGGGCTGGCGGGGCGGGGGCGTCTCCGCCGCAGCTCCTGCCACCACCCCTAGGGGACCGAGCGGGCTCCCGACCCCGGGGCGGCGGGGCGTCCGGGCCTCCTCCTTTTGTTTCCCCTTTCCGAGCGCGGCGCCTTAACCCTGTGCTGCCGGCAGCCTCCCGGCTCCCTGCGGCGCCCCCAGGGTGAGGGGTCGGGGCGCGAGCCGGCTCGCTCCGGGTTCTGGGGGTCGCGAGCTAGCGTCGGGGTCCCGCCCCCCCGCGGCTCTGATAAGTCCACTCTCTCGGCCGCGGGAAGTTTCAAGTTGTTTCACTCAATCTCCGCGTGTCGGGAACCCAAGCTCCCCTCCGCCCGAGGCTGCGGGATAAAGGGGTCCCCCAGGGGGGAGGGTGTCAGGAAAGTGACAAAGTGGCTCCCAGAGGCCCCTGGGTTGGGGCCTCGGAGGAGGCTGTGCAGGCGCCAAGTCTGAGCCGGCTTCTTCTGCCCTCGCAGCCTCAAAGTGGAATACGACAAGCTGGCGAACGAGAAGACGGAGATGCAGCGCCATTATGTGATGGTGAGAGGCCGGGGCGGCGTGGGCCTGGGGAGCCTGGAGCCGGGTCCCCTGCCCGGCCTCTGCTGGGCAGCCCCGGATTGGGTGTAATCTGATTGTGCCCTCTGATCCTTCACCAGCCTCCCTTACCCCGGCCACTTGGAGGAGGGTGGGTGAGAGGAGGGGCAGAAAGAGAAACCCAAACCCCAGGCCAGGCACTTGTGCACACTTCCTTTGTGCCCCCATTAATTTGTGTTTTGAAGGTTTCCCAGAGGGCTGGTTGTCTTATCTTGGCTAGTAAGATAGGATTGGATCAGTTTATGTCAGGGTTGGATAAAAATCTCTCTTAGAGATCTCCTGGGAGTGTTTGAAAACTTCACTGCTCTGCAGCCCTGGGATCTAGCCAGAGTGGGACATAAGGCCCCTCCGCCTACCCCCTTTCTTCCCCGGGGTTTCTGACAGTGGAGGAGCCTTTGAGAGGCTTTTGCCCCCACTGTACACTCAGGGATCCTCCATCTGAGAACCTCATCGGCCTTGGGACAGTGTGTAGACGTCCGCCCTTTTCCCAGTGTCTGTTCCAGCAAGTTTAAATCTTCTGTTGGTGAGGAAGGCACCGGAGGTCCTTAAGTGAGGCTCCCTGCACTGCTTTCCACATAAGAGGCCTTCGACACATTGCTAAATAACTCTCAGAGAATGAGAGGGTCCCAGTGTACACATGATTCCCTGTTGAACGAGAACCTTGTATAAACAGGATATATGGCACACGCAGGGCTGGTGGGAGGGAGGGCCCCGCGCTTCATAATACTTTGCACATAGGATGTTCTGTTGTAATGAGAACGGTCATGAGCCGGTCTTCAGCTCTGCAACCCTTTTATAGCTGGCTTTGGGCTTTGACTTAAACTTGTTTAGTAAATGTATCATAAAAGTACCATTTGGGCAAAACCTTCTCCAAAGCTGATTGTGGAACACAAACAGACTTCGGTGTTGTGCATTAACGGTAGTTCTCTTTACTTTTAGTACTACGAGATGTCCTATGGATTGAACATTGAAATGCACAAGCAGGTAAGTGCTTTAACATATATGTCTAGTTTTAAAAATTTTACCGAATACACAGATATTTTAAAATGGCTCCTCCTGTTTGAAAATGAGCCTTGTTCTTCTGTTCTTCCTCCTCCTCCTTGAAGAGTGAATGGATCCAGCCCTTGACATGCAGGGTTTGAGGCTTGGCTGATTTCTTGGACATGTTGAGCTTCTAGCGTCCAAGCTTGTGAAGTTTGTCCTGGTGTTGGATCTTGGTGGAGGAGGAAGGAGCAAAAGAAAAGTTGTCCCTTCAGGATCTGCTTTACAAACTCCTGAAACTCAGAGGTAGCTGGCTGCTACCTGTTTTAATGTAGAATTTTCAAGAGGAAAGGCAGGAGGGTTTGTGTATGTGTGTGTGTGTGTGTGTGTGTGTGTGTGTGTGTGTGTGTGTGTGTACAAAAATATGATGTTCTGCCTTGATGAGATTAAACTTCAAGAGTCTTAAAAGCCAGGCTGAGCTGTCAAAATTTAAGGGAACAAGCCACCTACCGTTTAAAATTACAAAGCCAGAATGAAATACAACCCAATGCCTTATGTATATGAGGCAGTTTTTTCACCTCCATCTTAATGTGAAGGCGGCTACAGTCTTTCCCATTTTTCAGAGAAGGAAGATGAAGCCGAGAGGTGAAGTAACAAGCCTGGGGCAGCCTAGCCAGGACTTCTGAGATGGCTGGGGGTTGAGCTCAGCTTTGAAATCCTGAAGTCAAACCAGTTTAGCTAGTGTGGTATTGTGTGATGGATATGTAAACTACCCCGTATTGTCACTCTTCTAATAACAGTATACCTCAAACTGGGCAAATACAAACACCTTTATCTTCGTGCATATCAGTAACTCATCCTGGGGGCTGGGCTGGGCTGTGGGAGAGGCCTGTTTGCGTATTTGTGTTCCAAGGAGAGGCCGCCTATAATTTGGCTTGGCCAGCGATTAGCATTGACTTGGCAAGGGAAATGGCGCAGGCCGGTTGTTCTCTTTAACAATTGGTGTTCTTGAAATCCCAGAAGACTGTTGACTCATTCTAGCCTTTGGTGACCGTGCCTTGAATGGATTTTCTGCTCTAAATGAACAGTGGTTTACAAGGTTTAAATTTCGCTCTTTAAGGGGGCAGGACCCAGGGCAGGTGAGAAGGGCAGGTGACCTCTGGAATGCTTGTAGATTCCTGTCTGCCCACTCCAGTGGCTTCGCAGAGAGTCTTTGGAATCTAGTTTCCTTTCCCCTACTGGAGGGAACCCCAGTGTTGGGTGAAGGGCAGCCAGAAAGGGACCTGAGTTTGTTGAGGAATCTGGGGAGGCACATGAAGGCTACCAGGTTTTTACTTCTTGACCCACAGGAATTGTAAAGAGACACCACTCTGTAAGTAAAGATGTTTCTCCTCGGGAGTCTGGGCTGGAGACTGCCCAACTTTAGGTGGAACAGACTGGGTCTGACTGGTCCAGTAAGAATGTGTGCAGTGCAACCGGGGTCCCAGGTATTCAAGGGCCTTGGGCTGTTATGCAGGATGCAACCTCATCCCTTTCTCCACCCCCTCTTTTTTTGTCCTCAGCGCTTGGTATCTTGGGTGTGTTTAAACAGGGTAATTGCACCCAGGTTTAAAAGTTATAGCAGCCGTTCTTCTAAGAGCTTCATAATTAAGGTGTAATACGTCGTTGCATGTTTAGGTCCGCATGGGTGGTGTTCCCCGTGTCTGTGAGTGGATGGTTCTTTGGTACAAAGAATCCACCTTGGCTGGTGGAGCGAAGCTGTTCCTGGAGTCCTGGGGACACTCTGAACCCAGGAAGAGTTATTCGCCTTCCTAGCACATTCAGTGGTGGGGTTTGCATAAGGAGCAGCTGTGTGCATCTGGGACTTCTGGCCAGTCCCCAAACCAGGTTCTTAGGGGGAGAATGCCTGAGGCTTGGCGACATGGTCTCATTTAATCCTGTCAGCTGCCAGAGGCAGATAGATGTATTCTTTGCCCCCTTTTTGTAGGCAGGGAAACTGAGGCTTCAGGGAGGCAAGGAGGGCAGAGCTAGGACTCAGATCTGGGCTTCTGCCTTCTAAACAGTACTTTACCCTGTTTGCCACTCACCTTTGCCTTCCAGCCTCAACTCCCACTTGCTTCCCAGCAGGATGTTCCGTGCTCTGAGTTCAGTGCCTTTGCCGGTTTTATGGCAATCTCTGAGTTGGGTGAAATCGCCCGGTGGCTGTGTAGGAACAGAGGCAAGGAGGTGAAGAAACCCTGCACTGAGAAATGCAGCCCTGACCTCCTGGGGCGGGCCACTCCCTAGGCGTGCAAGGGTTCTGCAGAATAAAACCGGCCACTAATTGTAGTGTGGGTCTTGGGTGCATTTGGCGGATGGTGGTTAGGCCTGAGCAAACAAGTTTATCAGCTGACCTGTTTAGCGGTTGACTGGTGTTTTATCTGCACACACAATCAAGTGACTGGAGTGCTTGAATTATTCATGCAGTGTCCTGCCCTCTAGACTTGACTGTTCGTGTGATTACATCTGCCTGGAACAAACAGGCTGGATTCTTCATCTTGAAGCTGGGAGGGGGCGGGGCCGGGGGGGGCGGGGACTGTCTGTACTTTTATATAATGGATGCTCTCCAGAGCTAGCACCTTGGGGAGTGTGGCAGTCCTCAGCCTGCGCACTCCCGCTCTCTCTTTCTCTCCCTCTCTTTCTGTCTCTCACACACACACACACACACACACACACACACACACACACACACACCCCCACACACCCCTCTTACCAGCACCACCACCACAAGTTAGACTACTATGACAAAATTAAAACTTCCCAAAGGGGCTTCAGAACTAGTTGTATTTTCAAGCAACCACTAATCTATAAGGATCTATGGTTAGACTGAATTTTCTGTCATTTTCACTAGAGAAACCAGGCAACTACCCAATAGTTATTTTCAACCATCGACCTGGAATCATATTTTCACAATAATATTTGGATATTAGAGATCAAGGCATCATCTATTCATGGATCCAGGTATGTGTCTTGAATTTACATATGTCAACGACTAAGAACTTGCACTGTGTTCATATTTCATTGAAATAACTATAGCTTATATTTGGATATCACCTTATAGTTTACATTATTTTTTTGTATATTAATATATTTAATAACTGTCTCTCTCACACACACACACACCCCCACACACCCCTCTTACCAGCACCACCACATATTTTTTTCAAAAGCCCTTTGCTGGTTCTATGGGAAATGCCTATTAGTTGGGAACCTCAGGTTCTGCCAGATGGGCCTGAGTATTGACAGAGGGCAGCTGATGAGGTGCGTCCAGCCCGTTTTTATTTTACCGAGAGGTTCAACTCACTGTGGCTGGCTCCTTTCCTAGCTGTTTTCTCTGTCTCCCTCTCTGTTCTTTTTCCAAGCTGTCAGATCCCAGAGAAGCAGTAAATGGTTTCTCCTCCCCTCCCTCCCTAATTGTGGCAAAGCAGAGGTTACAGCATCATGGGCCTGGCCCGAGATTTCAAGAGGTCACCCATCTCCTCCAAGCCTCTACTTCCAGGCAGGATGTCAAGGGTGATTCAGCAAGGCTGGGGAGGCGATGATGGCTGGCCAGCTCGTCAGTTCCCATCTTGTTCCCGCAGAGGCTGAAGCTCCGGTGTCAGCCACAAATCACCAGCGTAGAAACAAGCACTCCAGAGCAATCGTAGTGCATTGGGTTTGAGGCACTGATGCTCTGAGAAGCTGGGGCAGGCCGTCTTTTCACCCCGCTGCTGGTGAGTGCTAAGGTTTTGGAAGAGCACCAGAGGCCTTTTGATTTGGGGACAGTGTCATGCCCCCACTGTCCTGTCACCGAGCAACATTTCTAATTTGCTGTTTTAACTGGGAGAGCCCTTTGGCATCTCCTGCAGACCTCTCAAGTCACAGATGAGGAAACTGAGGCCCAGGCCGGGAAGCTGAGGTATCCAGTCCCATGTTAGCAGAGGAACTGCCGCTGCCACTTTTCCTCCTGACCCCAGGTCTTTTAGCAAAACTCAAGAAATGAAGAGCGCTTATTTACTAACTAATAGCACTCTGTGTCTTTAATTACTGTTGCTTCTTTCTGTGCTATCTCAGGAGGCTAAGGCCACAAACCTGGCAACACCAAAGTCCCCCATTTCTGGTTGTATAACCATACCGTGAATCATCTTTGCCCTCCCAGGGTCCTCTTCTGAACCGCTAGCTATTTGCGCAACTAATGATTCAGTGCGTCTAGTAACAAACACAATGCATAACTAGCAATCTCGGAGGTAAGGGTCACAGGTAAGGCAAAGTGATAAAACCTGTGACTCTTTCATCTAAGGATGGGGGTGGCCATGAACATGGCTGAAGAGGGAGATGGGACATCTTCATTTGTCATTGCCCTTCTCTGGGTCCTCACACCTACGTAAAAAGGGGCTTGGGCTGGAAGACCTCTAGGGATAACATCTTGAAGTTTTGTGGCCGCCGTGAAGGTGTGGGTGGCCAGAGGGGGCCAGCAGGTGGTGAGGTTACCAAAACCCTGCCCAGGAATCAAGTCTGTCTTGGTGAGGAGAAGGTGGAACACTCAAATTGAAGGGGACGTGGGTCTTCATACTAGGGCAGTGCCTATTTGTGTGGCATCTGAGTCGAGCTAAGAAAAAAACCTTTGAGTATTATTTATTTTGGTCAGAATGCTGGCATCCAAGAACCCCTCTACGCCCTGATTTCCTTCTGACTTTCTTGCCTTGTCGCTTTTCTCCGGAACAGTCTCTCCTCTCGTCATGCTGGCCTGGGGTGCCTGCCTTGCTCCACTTTGGGGTCCACCAAGCTCCAAGCTCCCTTCACCCTGTCCTGTCCACCAAGGAGGAGCCTGCCTCCCGGGCCCCCAAGACTGCATCTCACACCAGCCTTCTCAGGACGCTCTCTTCCTTCTTGCTGATGGAGTTGTCAGAGCAAGGGTCTGTGTGCTTTCCTGGCGCTTTTCCTTCTCATCCATTTGATCACTGAAATGACCTGGGAGATGGGCACATGGTCCCTGTATTTACCCACCGATCAAGGAAACTGGTCCTGGATGGGGACCTGGCTCCTTATTGAAGACTCTCCGTGAATCCTGCTGGACCAGGAGCTCCTGGAGGGCACGGAGCTCTTCTTTCTGTCTGTGGCTTCCTCCTTCCCCAGCTCGGACAGGAAGGGTCTAGCCTAGGTCCTTTTTTGTTGCAGGAGTGAGTCAGCCGAGGGATGAATTCCCTTTTCCTTCCTGCGAGGGGGAAAATGTTTTTCCATCCCGTTTGTACAAAATCTTGGGATGCCAGGGGCAAAAAGGTGATCTAGGCTAGACCTCAGTGGGGTCCCCTGCTGCGATCTGCATGCAGGGGGTCCTCCTACACCCCCATAGCTGGGGGGCAAGCCCCTCTGCTCAGGACTCCTACGTGCACTTAGCACATAATGGGTGCCTAGTAAAGTTGCTTTTCCTTTGCTCAGAATTACTGGGCTGTCAGAGGGTGTGAGTCGAGACGGGTTGTTCGTTGCGGGCTGGCCGCCGGCTCTGCAGGCTTCCTCCTGCTTCTTCCTATACCGCTCACCATCCAGTTTCTCCCATCAGTCAAATGAGGGGGTTGGACTGATTCCCCAAACGATTATTAGGGGCCTGGGATATGCCGGGTGTGGTCTGGGGCTTGTTCCACGGACACCCTTATCTCCCTGGGGGAGTCGGGCATCTAAATAAGTCATTGCAATGCAGTGAAGTAAGTGCTAACAGGGCCAGTGTCACAGGAGGAGCCCCCGGGGACAGAAGGGCTCATCCTTCCTGGGAAAGGGGAGTCGGGTCAGAGAAGACTACACCGAAGGGCTGTTACTTGAGCCGCGTCTTAAAGGGAGGGCTGCGTTCCTTAGGCAGGAGCCGCCAGTGGAGGCTCCTCCGGGGGTGGCAGCAGCAGTGCTTGGAAAGGCAGCCAGGTGTGTCCCCGAAGCCACAAGTCCACAAGTCTTCGGAACGGGGCGGGGAGGGGGGACTCCACTTGGGGCAGGAGGTTGAGGTGGTGACATGTTGCAGCAAAGTGATCTCCAAGGCCTCTCGGCTCTCACACTCGCCGCTCTGTGGCTCTTCGGTCCCCAGATGGCTCTCCAGGGCTGGCCCAAGTCCATCTGCCGGGCGGGGGGGTTGCCGCTTCCTGCAGTCTGTGGCCTGCTTCCGCACCGTCATCTGCTGGTTTGAACTTTACTCCCCAAAGTGGCATCGTCGTCTCGTTCATATTGGTAATTCTGTAATGACTGGTTATGACCCGCCCCCTCCCCCATATTTAATTCTCATCAGCCCAGCTCTCCACTTTGCTATTAATGATAGCAGCCAGCAAAATAGCTTTCAACATGCCATTGACAGTCTGGTTTAAGAGAGCACTTGAAGTAGTGCTAGACAGCTGAAAGCACCCATAATTGTGTACCAGAGTGAGAACTGCGCACTCAAGGGCCTTGTTTTTATATGCTTAAAGGGACAATATCTTGTTTTCAAGATCACGGCCAAGATGCTTTCTCTCCCCTTCTCTCTTTGCTTTTCTCCCTTGGCTTTTGCTTTTCTCTTGCCTTTCAAAATAAATGTTCCTTCTCAGGTTGAGGCTAAGGAGAAACTTAGGGAAGGGGGGCAGTTTCCTGCTGCCACAGAAGTAAGGTTTGGTGTTGACCTGAGGGTCTTCTGGAGGAGATAATGGGGGAGTTGCAATTCTCCCCAGCAGTGAAGTTGAGTTCTTTTGTTTGCTAGGGATGTTGCATGGTGAGCATGTGGGTGGAGCAAGCAGGCTTCCAAACTGTTACCTTATCACCGTGGATGTGCAGGCAGAGGCCATCTGATGGGGGAGGGGTCAGCCTTTGGGGAGTCAGATCAGGGACCTCGAAGTCCCTCAGATCAGATTCCAGGAGGCCGTTCTTCTCCAGAGGCCCCTCTGGAAATTGTGAGGATGGGGAGGTCAGGGACTTGCCTTCTTCAGGGGAGGTTCATCCCAGCTTGGGATGAGCCAGGGGACCCATTTACTCAGCCCTGAAGATTCTGCCTGAGAACAAAGACCTCCCTCCCCTTCACCCCAGTGATGTCACGACTTTGAAGGTTCAGCAATCTTTTAGGAAGAGGCTCCCTTCACCTGCTGTCACCAAAACGTCCCCTGACCAATTGCGTCCTTTGAAGGGTGAAGGAAGAACCAAGTTCCCAGGAGTGGAAATGAGATTCCAGGGGAGCCCCTTTGGGCTTGAGTCTGGCTGTGGCCATTGCCCTGTCCTCTCAGAGGCGCCCGGTTTCCTTCACCCGCCACGTGAGTGACACAGGCGGGGTGCTGGGGCAGCTGCCGCCATCTCCAGATAATCCCAAGGAAAAGCCATTATCAAGGATAGAGTGAAAATTTGATCTACCAAATATCGTAGATTATAATAATGTAGCCTTTCGTATTTCTGTAGCACTTGATTGTTTGCAGAGCAGATTAGACATTTTCATCTTAGAAACCTAAACTCACGGGCATTTGGGTCCAGGACACACACACATGAGGAGGAAAGCATCAGAGCCTGGCACGAAAGGCCTGGCATGTGAAGATGACCTGTATACTTCAGGGTACCACAGGGCTGTGTTCTTAAACTGGGGCTGGGTTTGGGAGGGGAGGAGAGCGGTCTGGAGGCTCTCGGCGCCCTGAGGGATGAGACCATTCTGCATCCACAGAGGCCCCTGAGCCCATACCGGGTGCACAGCGTGCATTTTGCGGGGGACTCCGGGACTGTATGTTCCAGTTTGGGGGTCTTCCTGACCCTGTATAGCGTCACGGACTTTCTGGGAAGGATACCAGGCTTTCTCAGGTTTCTGAGAGAGGCCTGTGGTTGCGAAAGTGCTGGTAGGAAGAAATATGTGTCATAAACCTGTATTATAACGTGTCTTAGATAGACTTAACCATTTTTTTTCCCCCGTCTCACACGACAGGACAGTTTAAGTGTGAGAGGGGAAGAAAGGGAGGGGGGTGAGGAACGAGATAGTTGGGGAAAAATGATAAAGCAGAGATATGGGGGGTGGGATAAGGAATGGGGAAGAACCAGGGAAAGCATGCTGAATTTGGCTTACAGGACCTGAGGAGCAGGAAGCAAGGGTTAATGGCTTGGAGGTAAATTAGTAAACTATGCTTGTCATGCCTTAGCTATCTGTTTGGGCCTGGAGTTCCAAGTGTTGGGGCCTTATCTCATTGCCCTTTTAAATCCTTGATAACCATTGTTCACAGCTCTTTGACTTTTTTTTTTTTTTTTTTTTTTCCTTAATTCCAAATGAGAACTTTTTAGTTTGTCCTGGGAGGCTACATCTTCCCTCAAAGGCAGAAAGCGTTCTTTCCACCAGTCCTGCAGCCTGGGGGCAGGGCAGGGGACTCTTCCTGCCTGGTTGGCTGGGGAGGTTTCGGTTTTAGACTTCTACACCACCCAGCCAATAGGTGAGGACTACGTGATAAAGGGCTGGAGGAGGAAGGGTCCTTACCCAGTCCCCAAACACTTCTCAAGGGAGAGCCCTCAACAGGTCCATCCTGCTCCTGGTCTGAAACTGAGCATCCTGGCAGGGACGTGCTTTGTGAACCAGTGGTGATACCTGCTAGGGCGGAGCAGGGCAGTTTAGTGGGTCTGGGGGGCAAGGGATGGGAGGCAGTCCTCCAGCTGAGGTGCCAGCGGGGTACGGGAGTCTTATCAGATTTCCTGCCCGAGAAGAGGTCGGGCAGACTCATGGGCCTGGGAGAAGCTGCAGGTGATACCAAATGGTCTGGAATGAGGGGCTAAATGGCCTGGTGGAAAGAGAGTACCCATGAGATCGGGCAGATGGAGGTAGTGAGCGGGCCAGGGCTGGTCAGTCAGTGGGGGCTTTAGCCTCTCCTCAAACCCTTACTCTGAGAAGAGAAGGGGGGGTCCCTTCCTCAGAGATCCCTTACCCGTGGAGAGTGCTGCAGTCCAGTGCTCGTCTTGCTTTGCCTAAGAGCAGAGGTCCTAGGGCAAGACTTCGGAGGAGTTGAGGTTGATGGCCCCATCTCCTAGGACCTCACACTTTATCCCAGAGAAACGGTATCCCTATAAAGCCAGCCCGAAACGAGGAGAAGCATTAGAGCCCCCAAAGAGCTGCCCTCCCCCTGCCACAGTTCTCCCACTGTTGGCTTGACGCTGGTCTCTGTGTCACCTGGCACTTGTGTGTGGCACCGGGGAGCCTAGCCTGCAGGAACTTCTTAAGGTGGTGGCGGGGTGTGTGCGTGGATGGTCTTCTCTCTTAGCCTTTTCCGGTTTCTCTCTAATCTCTTACCTGGTTCTCAGCCCACTTCTCAAGGGATCTCCGCCTGGCTCTCCCTCGCTATCCCCCTGACTAGGTCCCTGTCTTAATCCCTGCCCTGGTGCTGTAAGGAACATTGGGCATTTCCCAGGCCTCCAGGTGGTGGGTCTTTGATAAACCCTTTTTCATGAAGGTGCCAGTGGAATCCAAGTTTGTCTATCAGAAGTCAGTTGGTTCTCGAAGGGGTATCCTGGGAAGTTAGGAGCAGAGCACCAGCAGCTGGGAGATGGCCTGTCCTGGTGGCTAGGAGACAGGCTTTGAAGTCATACAAACTTCGTTTTGAGTCCTAGATGAGGATCTACTGGCTGTGTGACTTGGGACGGGCCATTTCTCTCTGCGAACTTGAATTTGTAATGGGAATGATGAGAATGCCTACCTATTAAGAGTGGTGCTGCCTGATAGAACTTTCTGCAGTCTTGGAAGCGTCTATCTTATTGTCCACGTGGGGCTGTTGAGCCTTGGAACGTGGCTACCGTGACCGAGGAACTGAGTTTCAAATTGAACTTTAATTAACGTTCGCTAGCCACGCATGGCCGGCGGCTTCATATGTTGGACTGTGCAGTTACAGAGAGTGTTTTGAGGATAATGTGAAATGATGCATATTAACTGCTTAGCACAGTGCCTCCCTTGTGTGTGGGGAGACCTCAACAGGGGATTCTGACAATGGGACAGTCCCCAAAGTTGCCAAGGCCTCAGAGAGCGAGGACCAGCTCCTTGGTGTTGCACGTGTTGTTAACACTTCCCAGAGCCCTTTCTCCTTTGTGACTTGTTGGCTCCACATGCCAGCCCTACAGTGTGGACACCAAGAGCCCCACCTAACAGCAGGAACACTGACGTTTCAAGAGGTTAAGTGACCCGATTGCGGTATCACTGTGGACCAGGGGCGGGTTCAGAACTGGAAACTCGGCTTGTTTCATTTGGACCAGTGATCTTTATCCAGAGCCCACATCAAGGTGTGGTTTTCTGTGGTCTCCAAGCTGGCCCACCCTCAGACCCGCCTGTACATCAAGGCTTTGATTCCAGTGTTGGGAAGTCCTCAGACAAAGCTTTTTAAGAATTCAGTGAAACATGAGTGTCAGCGACGTGTAGACTGGGGTGTCTCAACCTGGGCACCATTGGCATTTGGGGGCCAGATCATTCTCTGTGGTGGGGCTGTCCTGGGCTTCCCGGGATCAACGGAGCAGCATCCCTAGCCTTTTCCTCCTAATTTCCAGTAGCACCACTTCAGTTGTGACACCCAAAAATGTCTCCAGACACTGGCAAGTGTCCCCGGGGGAGCAAAATCTGCCCTGGTTTAGAACCCTTGATTAGCGGGAGGAATTCTGGCTCTGGAGCCATTGTCTTGCTGTGTGACCTAGGACATCTGGGCCCTCTCTGGGCCTCATTTTCTCCATCTGTGAAATGAGGTATTGAATGTGCTGGTGGTTTGGGAGGGGGCCAGTCTGAGAGGGAGCTGATCGTTTAAGCAAGTTTCTAAATAACTGATCTTGATTTTTATGGCCTTTGAAATGCCACCATGCCTGCCATCCTTGTCTGGGGAAGAGAGGCCCTTCTGACCCTTTTAATCTAAGGAAGGGCCATGCTCTTGGGTTGTGAGCTCAGTGGTGGGGTGGGTAAAAGGGGACTGTTTCTGTTCCTTCCCCGACACCTCATTTTCCCCTTCCCACCACCCAGGTTTCCCAGAGAGCCCCTGTCCTTAAAAAGTCATAGCGCTGACCTTACAGGGAGACTCCCAAAATGTAACGAGCCGCCTCTGCAAGGGTAATGTGACTTTTACAGCCTGTTGAGGGGCAAAGGGAGATTTGCATAATGTTCCAAGGGGGATTAGGTGGCTGGGGGTTGCCATGGCAACGCCACAGGGATGAATTGAGAATTTTCCCTCCTGGCGAGAGTTGGCCAGTGGAGTCTGGGAAGGTGGGGGAGGGGGCCAGGGGGTTATCTGAGGGGAGGGAGGGAGGGATGGGGGGGTTGGTGGGGTCTGCCGAGCCTGGGATGAATGGGCAGTGTTAGGAGAAGCTGTAATCTGAAAAGGCTTTCCCTGTTCCATCCACACAAGCAAGCTCTTTGAGGGCCATTCCCTGGGGTGGGGGTGGGAGGCAAGCAGAGTTTAATGTGTTTGGGAGCCAAGAATTAAAGTGAACAAATATTTAAAGATTATTGGATCTTGTTAACAGGAAGCCTGGTGGATGGAAACTGAGAGTCTGAGAAATGAAAGTCTCGAGTCTTAGAGCCAGGGAGGGACTTGGCTGTCATCTTTCCAAGTCCCTCCCATGGAGTGGTGTCCACGCCCACCCGTGGGTTGCCATTGAATGCTCCCCAGGGCGGGGTACTCACTTGCATACAGCACCTAATTCATTTTCGAGAGTTCTGATTATTAACTTGGACCCAAGTCTTCCTCCTTCATGCAATGGAAGCTGAGGTCCTAGCGCAGGACACACCTGGGGCGGAAATGCAGGTCTCCAGACTCTGCGTTGCCACCTCGTTCCAGGGTCAGTGGCCTAGATGCTTCCTCTGTTCTCCCACCCACGCCACTCCCCTGCTTCCTCACTCACCGTCACCATTCCCAATTCCCTTACTCCCTAGACTCTTGGCAGAAAATGTCCAAGATTTCTGGCGGGCACAGAAAAGGAAGGCGGGATTCCTTTCAGGGGAGCACGTGGGAAGGTCATGTCACAACTCGGAGCGCCCAGGCTCCCTTGCTTTTCATCTTTCCTCGCTGGGTAAGGGCAAGTGTGTTAAATCCTCTCTGCCATCTTTACTCTGTGTGAAGGTCACGGGGACCAGTGTCACAGGCTGGCCCCGGCCAGCGTCCCCTTCCTTCCCCCGGGAGACAGATCCTCAGGGTCACACCAGCGCTGGGCCTCTTTTTGTTCCGAGCCCTCCCGGCATAAAGAATTCAGCAGGCTTCCTCGGAATCATAAATATTTAATGGCGTTGTAGTTATATATAATTTGATCAATATGTCAGTGCTAAAAGGGCCTTTAAGGAGGTTCACCTATCATTGAGTGATCTGTGATGTAAACCTCCCCAGCCCCTGCAGGAGCAGGGGTCGTTATCTCCCGGGCTGCTAAGTGGGTCATTTACTCCCCCCTTCTTAAGGACATCGTGGAGCTGCTCTCCCCTAGAGCCAGTGCCTGGCGGGGATGGAGCAGGGCCTGGGAACCCCGCACTGGCTTTTGCTGGAGGCCTCACACCTCCCTGTCCCTGGACTTCCTTCTCTCTGGTGATAAAACACCCACTTGCTTTATTTCAGAGCTCTCTGAGCTTGGTCCAAGGAGAAACTGCTTGGCAAGGAATTTCATCTCGTAGTCCAATAATTGAGGGCCTATCAATTTAGAATTGCCTAGGAAATGCAGTGGGATACTTTAAGGTAAAATTGCTCAGATGCATTGTTCTGGAATCTCCCAGTATTTGATTGCGGGGTGACTGTGGCACCTGGCTGCTGCAGCTTCCTGCTTCTTCATGGCCCCCAGCCTCTCCCTGTGCCCCTGTGATGTTAATTCAAGACAGGCAGACTCACTTTGAACACCCCAGGACTTGAGTCAGAGAACCAGGTAAAACCCGATCCAAATTCAAGAACCCCAGAGCAGACCAAGTGTCCACCCCAGACATACATGCTTCAAGAGGAGTAACCCAAGGCCCAGCCACCAGTCCAGAGGTCACATGGCCTGTCAGACACAGAGCTGGGGGGGAAAGCACCATTTCCATGTGATTTGGGGTGTAACTCACGTCTCACATAGCTGTCTTTTCCTCAGCTCATTTTTCTCGCACACGTCCACAAACGGGGCTCCAGAATCACAGCATGCTGTTTTTCCCAAGACGCTGGTTGTCCCATGAAGAAATCCTTGTTTTAGAAGTGAAACCGGGAACCTAGGAGCGGCCCTTTGGCTGCCTAATTGCTGTTACTTCCCACTAAATGAGACACCTTGAAGAGCCTTTGCCTGGCTGTCTTCAGCTCCTTGTGAATCACGGAAAGAACCCGGACAGGAGCTGCTTGACACTTACAGATAGGACATCACTACTCTTGTCTGCTCTGTGATTGTGTGCAGTATGGCTGATGGACACATTCGAATGGTTTGTGCCATGAAGACTGGTCCTGGGGACCAAGCCCAGCCAGCCCCAGCCTAGCCCACTACCCGGCATCCATCTGTGTCTCGAGTTGGCTTGCCTCTTCTCTGCTCATCCTTTAAACTCACGTTCTGCTCTGTTTTACTGAGCTTTCTGGAGGAATCGATGTGTCACAGAGCAACTCAGGAATGTTTAGCATTCTCAAACTCTGAAAGATGGCTCCTGGATCTTATAATTTATTCAGTTCATCCCTGTTTTGCAGACAACAGAATTGAAGCCCAGAGGAGGGAAGGGATTTGCCCAAAGCCATGCAGCTAGATTGGAGGCTGAGCTGGGAGGCAACGCCAGGTCATTTCTGTGTGGCTCCTGGGTCAGAACATGCTCTTTAAAGCGGCCAGGTTCCTCCCTCTCCTTGTTTTTATTGGGCTGAGGTTAGAATGAAGTGTGCATTTTCAAGAGCTGATCGGTCCAGACGACCTGGCAGTTTAAATACCGGAGAGACGGTCTCCTGGAAGTGGCTGTCAGCTGTGACTTGAGCAGGCAGTTAAATTTAAAAAAAAAAAAAAAAAAAAGCCAAAGACTGGCTGGGTGCTGCCGGTCAGGAGCTGGTCCAAGGGCAGATTCCACCTCCCTTCATTCAGTGTCGTGGGCCCAACGGATGGGAACAGCAGCAAATGTGAATGCAAGGGTGTGGCTGGAGCAGTGTACTTTGAGAAAGCTCTGGCGCCCTCCGTTTACAGCAGGATGGTTAGAGGTTCTGCTCTAATGAGACGATCGCGTGAATGGGAGTCACTAAGACGCGTGGAGCAGACTACTCTTTGGTAAACTACACTCGCCTCCCCCCCCCCTCATCTTGTGTTCCGTCATTTATTGCCTAACAGTCTGGACGGGGACACAGGGCAGATGTACCTCCTGCGCCTAGTTGAGAGCGCAGATTCCGGATTTCGCAGGATCCCTGTGCACGCTTCTCTCTCTGAGCGGCTTCTCTGTCTGCGATGAGTAGATTAGTTCCTTCTGAGGAACGATGTTTTTCCACCAGCAAAGCTGCCTTCTTTGAACCACACTTGAAAAGAAACTTTCAAAGGCAGCACCAGGCTCCCCAAACACCTTTTTCCAAAGGAAGCCGTCCTCCCGCTGCCTGGCACCCGCCGCCTCCCAGGTTCTCCTCCGAGGCTCTGACTCAAAGGCAGTGGCCTTTTGGGACCAGCATGGAGGAAGGATGAAGGTTCACCCCGTGAGCCCCAGCTGCCTTATTGATAACAGGGTACCCTGAAGGCCAAAAGGAGCTTTCCAACGTAGGATCTAGTTCCGATTTGTGATTTGTGACCTGTCCCGATTGTTAAAGTCACACGTCTTGATTCTTTTTTTCTTTCCTTTCTTGGAAGTGATGTTTAGAGCTTGTTTGAGTTGGATCAAATGCTGTTTTAACAGCTGCCCTAATCGGAAATGCTGTCAATTATTAACCCTGACAGTAGTTTTTCTTTCAAAAATACTTCTCTGAGCTCTCTCAAAATGTCAAAATTTGGCTTCTTGGTAGGAAGTCGTTTAGTGACGTTGCTTAATTGCCAAGCGTCATTTTCGCCATCTGAAAACTGGAGATTTATAAGAAATGCCTTCCCTGTAGGGTTCTTGTGAGCTCACACATGCAAAATGCTTGGAACAGCTGGGTCGCGGATGTTAGCCATTATTATTATCGTTGTTGTTAAGAGTGGTTCTGTCCGGTCAACTTTCTATTTGCAGGAGCTTCCACTCCTGCCGTCACCACCCTCAAAAAAATAAACATGAAAAAAAAAATCGTTTAGGGAACAGTTTTCCTGTTCATTCTTTGACGCACCAGCCTGCGCTGAGCCCATTCTCAGGGTTGGATGGTCTATGTAGAGAAGACCGAGGCTCAGTTCCTGCTTGCACGTGGTGGGGAGACCAGGAGGGCAGAGCTGCTCCCCGGCAGGGGATAGTCCCAGCTGGGAGGGATGGGATTGCATGCTTTCTCCACCCCCGCTTACTCCCAGAAAAAAAAACCCAGACACGAGGACAGGGACCAAGTGTGACACCACCCCCGTGCCTCTGCGCTCCCCCAACACCGTACAGTCCTAACTCGTGGCGGCCAGAGTCCTTCCTGCCACTCGGGGAGGCCGCTTTTCATTAAGTCTGGGCCCTAGGAGAGAGCCTGAAGGCTAGTAGCCCAGGCCTCCGGAATATTGCATATCTGTGTGGAGCTGTTCTGCTGGCCCTTGGTTGATGTGTGGGCTTGGGAGGCAAGAACTGCTCCGTGTGGTTGGAAGGGTGATATGAGGGGGGACTTGGTCTGAGCCCCCCACAGGGCTTCTGAGCGACCCAGCCGTGGTCACCTAGTAGCCTGGATGCCAGGCTTGAACCAGTCTTGAACCAGGCAGAGCTACATGAAATCCTGGCAGATTTATCCTCATAACCAGAGGATGCTGGGCTCTGGACCAGGCCCTGCAGGGGAAGATCCCACCTGGGGGCAGCCTGTGGCTGCACATTTGCTAAAAGATGCGGGGAGAGGGAAGGTCAGCTACTTTTCGTTTTGTTCCTTTACCTACCAAGATCTTGACACTTGATCTGTTTGCTAGAGGAAGTAAGCAACAGCTGGGACTCCTTTATAACCACCCACCCCCAAAACGGTGAGAGCTGCACTTGCTGAGCAGGCCAAAGTGATGGGGAAGGTTCGGAGCCTGCGCCTGCCTTCCTGGCTGGAGAGGGGGCAGCAGCCAGAGCCCAACGGGCGGCTTGTGGTTGGTCTGGCCTGACAACTGCCTCACCGTGTTGATGAAGGACTTGTGCTGCTTTCCACCCTACCTCCTGGTTGTAGGTCAGCACTCCGTCCGTCTACCACTTCTCCTCCCCCAGATGCCCCCCATAGTGGGGCAGGCCCAGATCCCCGGCCAGGGGCCACTGCAATCTGAAGTCTCGAAAAATAAATGCAGGGAGGCCAGCAAGATTCTTTTGGCTCAACATTTACTGAGCGCCTACTATGTACCAGGCTCTGCTATGCCAGTCATTTGAGATAAGAAGCCTTGGACCAGTGAGCTCCCTAGCAGTTGAGGATGGTTTATTTTGTTTATTTCTCTTTGCTTTTTGTTTTAAATAAAACTTTCTATTCTTATTTGGCACGTAAACATGTAACAGTTGAGTGATTATGTTGCTCTTACAGGTTTGGACTGAGTTGATTGTTTCTAGAACTCCTGACGTGTACAACCTTGACTCTTTTTTTTTTTGCGGTACGCGGTCCTCTCACTGTTGTGGCCTCTCCCGTTGCGGAGCACAGGCTCCGGACGCGCAGGCTCAGCGGCCATGGCTC
>NW_021145572.1:54216-75000 GCF_002837175.3 Physeter macrocephalus
CCCGGACTGGGGCACGAACCTGTGTCCCCTGCATCGGCAGGCGGACTCTCAACCACTGCACCACCAGGGAAGCCCAACCCTGACTCTTATATTTTATCCCCCTGGCCCACTATCAATCAATTTGAGGGAAGAAAAATGAACATAAGTGAGAAAGGACCTTGTTTTGGAGTAGAACTCTTCCCACTTACCTAGATTAATAATTTATACAATAATTAGTAATCGTCCCAGGTTCCTTACAGTATGAATGAAGGGCATCCAGTGGGCGGAGGCCAGGGATGCTGCTAAAAACACTACAATGCCCAGAACAGCCCCATGCAACAAAGAATTATCTGGCCCAAATGTCAATAGCCCTGTTGCTAACAAACCCAGTTTGTATGACAAACTGTTGTACAGTGCCCTTGCTGGAATATACCCCGAATGTGCAGATGTGGCTGTGAGTCCCATGGGGCTTAGCCAGGATGAGCTACCCTCTCCGCCCTGGAAGTTTAGAAATATGGGGACCATTATTGGCACTCAGTTGGTCTAGGATATGGGGGACAGTCTTTCGCTCCAAAGACTTGTTTTACCCCAGATGCCCACAATAGGCAAGACTGGCCCTGTTCCTGAGAATCTAGAGTGTTCCAGGAGAGAGCAGTGATCTCTGATCCCCACCCAGGAGCCCCTGATGCCCTGGACAGGCGGTCTGAGTTGGAGCGTGCACTGCAGCCAGCAGCCCCAGAAAGTGGGACCACAAAAGCCCATCAGATTCCTGGTCCATGGCCTGTCTCTTGACAAGCCAGGGGCATCCTCTTTGGGGGCTGGGGGGAGGAGGGGGTGCTGGCCCCAGGAATTCTCCTGAGGGCCAGGGTCTGTTTGTAAGCCTTCAGACAACATTGCTTTTATTTTAAGTGCACAAGGATTTCTCATCCAGAGTCGTTTGACATGCAGATGATCACATTTTTAAAGGCTGTTGTCATGGTTTTGTCTCTGAAAGATTGCTATGTGCTGATGAGAGCCTTGAAGCCAGCTCCGGGACCTCAGTCCTGGTGGCCTTGGGATTCAGAAGGAGATAAGAGAAGCAGTTCTGAGACTTGTCTGTCAGTGGTCCTCGGCCTTCCTGTCTGGATTCAGTTAACCATTTAGCCCCACTGTTTTTTTCTTTTTCTTTTTTTTTTTTTTAACCATTCTTCATCTGAGATGGTTTCACATAGAACACGGGTGGCAAAGTCAGTTGATGTTTTTCTGAACGTGATCTTTTCTGGAGGGTTAGCGGTGGGGCAGAGAATTGATCTGCCTTTCTGTGGTCAACTTAGATGAAGGGCTATAGGGATCCAATCAGTTACATCCTGAGCATCATCTTAGAGAAGGCAGTGCTTTATGCCCCCCAAAAGGAAGCGTCAACGGTGGGATTTCAGGCTGGGCAGCACATATAAGGGTGAGGGATCCTGTCTGGTGGGGGAGAGGCAGCAGTGAAAAGTGGAGAGCGAGGGAGACCCTTTAAGGCACATATCGCCGGGTGTGAGGCTGGCCCCAGGGAACACTTTGGCACATGCAGCCGGGCGTCTTCCATCACCTCCTGATTTGTCTGGGAGCCTGAGAGCCTGACTTACTGTTGCCCTTGGGGCCACTGGGCATAGCAATTCCTTCTCACCACACTGCATTTCACTCTTGTTTGTGATGGGTTTCACCGCAGTGGGCGGTGTGGAGGTTGTTCTTGTTTAGTTTTGCGTTGTTTTGATTAGGGCTTCCATCCAGAGGAGGCGAACTGGATACTCTGAACCAAACACAGAGACCACCTCTGATAGGAAATTGGAGCTCCCTGAAATGTAGGCAGCCCGGTTGGAGGGAGTTGGAAAGGATTGCTTCACGCTGTGGATTTAGCGAGGCCTCCTGGCAGGAGGCCCACCGAGGGTGGAAGGATGGAGCCCGTCGGGGGTCTGCGGTTTGGTGGGGAGCTTGTCCTTCCACCGTCTGACATTTTGGCGACTTGATTTATTGGCCTGAGCCTCACACGGTCTCTTTTCCTTTGCAGACAGAGATTGCGAAGAGACTGAACACGATTTTAGCACAGATCATGCCTTTCCTGTCACAAGAGGTAAGCCCTTCTTTTACTGTACGCTCCGTTTCTTGCAGAGCAGCCCAGTGGCTGCCTAGGTCTCACCGGAGCCCCAGCCCCTGTCCGTTCACGTGGACTGAAGTTGACAACCTGGGGCTTTACAGAAGCTCCTCTGGCACATCAGAGGGGCCACTTGCTCCTTCCGTGGAACCTGTTCTCTGCCCCTGCCTGAGCCCCGAGAGGAGGGTCCTGGCCTGTGGCGGGGCTAACAGTGGGCAGTGGGTACTGCTGTGCCTCCCCCGGCCCCGGCCCCTACCCCATCCCAACCAGCATTCCCAGCCTCTGCTTCCCCGTGCCCCAGCTTCCACACCTGGAGACATCTAAGAGCAAGGAAGCCTGGCCAGTTAGCACCAAGGGCCAGACCCTGCAAGGAGAACCACTTACCCAAAGGGAACTCCGGCCCCCAGGACAGAGCGTCCTCATCAGAGGCATGACCAAGTCAGTCACATCATTTTCTAAGCACACTTCTGCAAGAGACTCCCACCTGAGGCAGGGCTGGACCAGTGGTCAGTAGGAGAAAAGCACCTCCGAGGAGGCCCCGTGGTGCAGGGCAGATGGGTGGGCTGCCCGAGAGGGGCCCCTTTCCATCCAGCAGAGCTCACTCCAGCCTGGGGCAGGCCTGCCCTCCAGGCTCCCCCCTCAGTGGCTTAGACCACCCTCGCTCCCTCCGGGATTCTTGGGTCTCTGAGTCGCAGTAGTGACCCATACATGATTGAATTCATGTAAAAACAGGATCTAGTGATGTCCTAGGAGCTTGCAACCCATTAGGGGAGGCAGCTGCCTACGAAGCGGGTTTCACCTCAAGGCTGAAGGGAATGAATGCACTAAAAAAAAAATTTTTATTTTAAATAGACTCTATTTTTTATAGTTTGAGGTTCACAGCAAAACTGAGTGGAAGGTACAGAGATGTCCCCGAGCCTTCCCCACCATCAACATCCCACACCAGAGTAACTGATGAAGCTACATCGACACATTATCACCCAATTCCTAGCTTACAACGTTGTGCCATTTTTTTTTGTTGTTTGTTTTCTATTTAGATAGATACAGGTTGAGTATCTGTAGATACAAGTACTTTTCCTCTGAACCCTTTGGGTGTAAGTTGCAAACATCCTGACAACTCACAGCACTCACTGTTCCAGCTGCCTCTTCTAACAACAGGACACCCTCCTATGTGACTGCACTATTGTCACCACATTTTGAAAATGAATAATCATTCAGTAGCATCTTCTAATATCCAGCCTGGATATTAGTTTGGGGCTTTATGCCTGGAAGGAAGTTTTTTTGTTTTTTTGTTTTTTTGCGGTACGCGGGCCTCTCACTGTTGTGGCCTCTCCCATTGCGGAGCACAGGCTCCGGACGCGCAGGCCCAGCGGCCACGGCTCACGGGCCCAGCCGCTCCGCGGCATGTGGGATCCTCCCGGACCGGGGCACGAACCCGTGTCCCCTGCATCGGCAGGCGGACTCTCAACCACTGCGCCACCAGGGAAGCCCCTGGAAGGAAGTTTTTTTGTCTCAAATGCCTGGAAGGAAGTTTTTTTGTCTGCGAGGCAGAGGGAGACGGTCGACAAATAGTCCTCTTTTGGCTCTTTTATATTTTAACTTAAAACTCTGGGAAGTGTGGATTACAGAAGTAATAGGCACCTGTTGAGAAGGGTTTAAAGGGTCTCCTGTCCTCCCTGTGTCCCGCTTTGGTCAGTGGACCTCCTCTGCCTCCTGTTTCACCGCCTGTCCCCTGCCCCCGTGCCTCCACGGTCGGTCGGGGAAGGCGGCCGCCTCTAACCCACACCCGGTCCCTCCAGCACCAGCAGCAGGTGGCGCAGGCGGTGGAGCGAGCGAAGCAGGTCACCATGACGGAGCTGAACGCCATCATCGGGGTACGTGGACTCCCCAATCTGCCTCTCACCGTGTGTATAGCCCTTTTCTTCCTCTCGTTTACCATAACCAGAGATGGACCCTGACCTTAGCTGGCCTCAAAGAATGGCAGCCCCAGGGCTCCGGCCTCTCCCAGCATCTCATGGGCTTGGACCCACCTAGAGATCTCCCCGCTGTGGCTCCCCGGTTGCCTCTCACTCCCCAAGTTAAAGGGGTGCCCGACACACCCCGATCCACCTCGAAATTCATCAGCCCCATCCTTTCCCGGCTTTCGGTGTCTCCAGCATTGGGGGTTGGGGGTGGACTCTGGGATCATCTTGGAGGCCAACCTGATTTCTCCCACCTCCCCAGGGGCCTGTCCCCTCACTGGCAAAGGTCTACCCTTCTTTGGCCACCTGGGATCAGAACTGTCTCTGCTGTACCGTGATGTGAAACGTGCTGTGGCATTTGGGTCTGGGCCTTGCTGTCCCATGCGCTGAGCTGCCTGGCAGAGTCTTCATCGTGGGCCCATGTCAAGTCCAGCCAGGGCTCCTGGCTAGGTCTCCCTGATGTTCTAGAAGTCCCGTCTCACCCGGGAACAGGAAAAGATAATGCAGAGTGCTTTGTGAGGCCCACTTCTGGTCTGGCCTTTCAGTGAAAGGAGGAAGCCAGATCTCTCCCCTTTAGTGTTCCTACCTGGCTCACATCTTCAGTGCCTTTCTGGGATTCACACAGCATCTTCCTCCTGCTTGCTGCTTTGGTATGAGGCTGCTAAAGGATATTTAAGACAGGCATCTGAGGAGAAACAGGGTTTTTAAGGGGACTTTGGGCAAGGCTCTTAGCCTCAGGATGCACCTGTCCACTTTTGGTCCCTAAAATGAACAGGGTGGGTGAGATCACTGCTTCCCATCCACAGATGGCTGAGTCCAGGTCCCCAACGGAGCTTCTGAACAATAAATTCTAGGGCACTCACCCCAGAGTTCTTTTCCGTAGGTTTGGGGTGGAACTGGAAGTCTGTGTTTTTGAAGTTTTCTAGATCATTCGGCAGGGTAGTCAGGCTTGGGAAGCAGTGGACTGGTTGGCTGAGGTTCCTCTAGCCCTCTGATTGGTCCTCATTCCTCCTCTTGTTCTTAAGTACGGTCGTCATTTCAGGGTGGAACTGAAGGCCTAGAATGTTCTGTTTGGTGGGATGAATGATGACTCTGGGCTCTTCATTCTGGGGCAGAAACCTGGAGACTTGTGTTCTAGTTAAGCCTCTTCCCCATGTGACCTCAGGCAGTCCCATCTCTTCCTCGGGCCTTAGTTTCTGCATCTGTTAACAGGAGGGGGGTGGACTGGCTCATCTCTTTGGGCCAGGAATGCCGGGAGGGTGGGCTTGGAGTGACAGAGTGATGCTGGTGGATCCTGATCCTCCAACACATTATTGGGACCCGTGATGGTTACAGGGTTCTGTCCTTCTGGTCTGAGTCCCCTGGCAGCTTCTGAGTGCTTCTGGGGGATGGCCAGGGGAGCATTAGCCTCGTTTGAATCCTGACAATGTTGAGGGGGGAGGAGCAGAGAGGAGGCCAGAAAGGGGAACAGGAGTGACTGGTCACTGCTTTTAGCCAGTGAGCTTGGGAGGCAGAGCCCCCAGCAGGGAAATCATAATATGGTCAAGTTTGAAGTCTCCTTGGAAACCATCTTAGCCCAGGGTTCTTCAGCCTCAAGACTCGTGAACTTTGAGGCCAGATACTTTGTGGGAATGCACAGTAGGGTGTTCAACAGCAGCCCTGGCCTCCACCCGCTGGATGCCAGTGGCACCCTCCCACACACGGTTGTGACACCCCAAAACATCTCCAGACATTGCCAGATGTCCCGGCAGGGGGCAGGGGTAGTGCGTGAAATGGCCCGTGGTGGAGAACCACTGATCCAGCCAATGCCCTTGCTTTACAGACGGGGAGTGATTCACAGACGGTCTGACACGGTTCAGGAGCAAGGCCAGGCCAGAGGCCCCGGGCTGGCTTTCGGCTTAGGGCTCTTCTCCCCACTTCCTCCCGTCCAGTCCAGCCCTGCTGTGGCGCCTGTGTCCTCCTCAGTGGCCAGTTCACAGCGTGGTGGCTTTGCTGAGAGTGGCAGATGAGGGCTTGGGGTGGGAAGTGCATTCTCTGATATTTCTCCTCTCTCAGCTCCTCGTCCCTATGTGCTTTCCGGGCCCAGCCTTCCCATCCCTCCGTGGCCACAGTGGAGTCCCTTCTCCCCCACTGACTCCACCCCTCCCCCCGCTTTGGAATTAAAATCCTCTTATGAAAATTTTTTTTTTTTAAGTTCTAAGAAAAGAGTGGAATTGGGGGAAGAAGCGCTGCTTGGATTAGCTCCACTTCCTTCAAGGAGTATTTAGGAAGCTACACGTTAGGTCAAGGCAGCTCGAGGCAGATATTGGAATTCAATTAAAGCCAACGAGTGGGGCCTGTGACCCCCATTTTCGAGGTAATTGCTTCTCCGGCTCTGAGTGAATGCGGCCATCTCCCTGTCATTAAGAAGGCAGCCATCTAATCACTGCTCCTGACAGAGCCTCACAAGGCAGGAATTACGGACGGCTGAGGATGGCTCGCTGAGCCGGGGCATCCTGTGAAGGAAGAAGGAGAGGGACAGCGGGCTTGCGGCCGGGCTGACTCGGGAGAGTGATGGGAGGAGGGTGGCAGGGGGCCGGGAGGGCTGATGGCCAAAGGGCAGGAGTCCTGCCCCAGCAGGAAAGGGCGGTGAAGGGAAGGGCCCAGAAGCCTTGTGGCTACCCACGTGGTACTGTCCGATTTGCCCCTCTTGGGGGAGAAGTAGCCTAGCCCCCTGGTCTGGGAGTTGGGGGCGCTTTGGGCAAGTCACTTCATTCCTCTGGCCTGTTTTCCCCATTTGTGAAAAGATGGGGAAGGGCTGGGCAAGTTTCCTTTGACGTGCCCTCTTCAGTCAGTCATCTGGGGCTCCCTTGGGCGTGGGGTGGAAGGATTCTGGGTTCACACCTTGGCTCATTTCAGAGAGAGATGAGAGGTCAGGTAGACACATCTGGCGTGGGCATACCTGCAGCTAGTGGTGTGTGTTTATCGCATGAATTAGAGTATTTCCAGGGCCTCCCCTCCAGGTGAGAGAGGCCAGAATCCAGCGTCAGCTTGGTGTGAGGGGAGAGGGTACAGAGGAGAGAGGGGCTGACGGAAGCCCAGGCTTGCTGGCCCAGTCCGCCCACCACACATAGGGCCATTGGGAATTCAAGTGACGGTCTGGGGAAGGCAGGCCTGAAGGTGTGTGTCTGTTCGCCGGGGTTGCCAGGACCCAATTACTGCAGACCTGTTACACACCCTTTTTTCCTGGATCCAAGTTATTGGGGGATCATTCGAGGGTCAAAAGATTCCTGAGCATGAGGGGTGAAATAATGTCCCTTGGTCAGCAGCTTGCACACGGCCTCCCCAAGCAGATTAAAGACCCTGTGAGCTGATGTTACCCACCATTTTCAGAACTCATGTATTACTTTGCTCCGTGCTAGTCCAGGGTCACTGAACCTGGCAGGAGGAGGGGCATGTACCTCACTGGCCCCACTGACAATTTGGCCTGCATTCCCTTGGAAATTGTTAGTGGAAGATATAAGTGTTGGCTTGATTACTTTTTTTTTCATTTTTTATTTTATACTGGAGTATAGTTGATTAACAACGTTGTGTTAATTTCAGGCATACAGCGCAGTGATTCAGTTGTACATATACATGTATCCGTTCTTTTTAAAATTCTTTTCCCATTTAGGTTATTACAGAATATTGAGCAGAGTTCCCTGTGCTGTACAGTAGGTCCTTGTTGGTGCTTATTTTTTTTTTTTTATTAATTGGGTGAGCGGGGTGAGGAAGGGGGGAGGTTTTAGCTTGTTACAAACTACACTGGGTATTTTGAAGCCAGTCCTGAGGTTCTCGCATTCCCCAGGATGCTGATGACCTGGGTTCAGTTGACTGGGAGAAGGATGGTGCAGAGAGTGTGCCTTAGAATGAACGCATCTGTTTCTCTCAGCCAGGGGGCCGTGGTAGAGAGAAGTCATGCTGGGTTTGCGTCCTGGCTCTGGTTACTTTGGCTTAGTAGAGTTCCTTCACCTCCCCCTGAGCCTGTTCCCGTCTCTGAAATGGGGATAACGGGGTTGTTGTGAGCTCTCCAAACTATAACAGAGCATGAAGGCACAATTCAGCCTGGAGCTGGGGGGCCACCTCCGTGGGCAGGAAGTAGAGGCCGGGGCTGCTCCCCCTCTCCTGGGAGGGCAGGGCGTCTGCATCTTATGCAGTTAGGACTCTGTCTGGGTGTCCTTGGTGGGTCTCAGCCCTGGAAATGCTTAGACAACTTCACTAGGTTTAACCCAAATCATGAACCTGAGAAGCGAAGCATTAAATCAGGTAGCAGAGGCATGAAGCGTGATGTGCATAATCCAGTTACACAGACTCGGCCAGTGCGGGCCTCCCTGACAGCCTCCCATGTAAGTGGCCATACCTTCGGAGCCCGGAACCTGGGCATTTGGCACACGTGAGGACAGGGACACACGTCTGCCCCACGGGACATGTTCTTTGACAGGTTGCTGTTCCAGCATGAAATGTTAAAGGTGGGAGGAGGGCGTGCTCACGAGGGGGGCCTGCTTCCCGACGCCTCACCCCTCTTTTGGGGTTGGGGGGTGGGTTGTTGACTTCCTGTCCTATTTTATATTGGAATATAAAATAGGAGAAATCCTGGTCTTGGAGGGAATGGTGGAAGCCAGGGACAGGCTGCTGCAGAGTGGTGAGCCCAGTACCCTCCTCGGACGGTGGACTTGATCCCATTTGTCCCCAGTTGAAAACGCTGTCACCCTCCCACTCGGATGTCACTGTGTTTCTGCACATCGTCCTCTGAAGTCATAGATATGTCACAGGGTTAGAAACGCAGCCTGAGGATGGCTGTGCCCTGCCTGCGACACGGGGACGGAGAGACGGGTGGATCACTGCCAGCCGGCTGCCCCTGCCCCGCTGCGGCAAAGACTTTATCTCACTCTTTATCACGACCAGGACTGTTGTTAGCAGACCCTTGGCCCGACAAGCCCTGGCATCTGTCCTCGCCCCAGGAGAGAAGCCCGGGAGGAGGTCGGCTCTCGGTCCCTGCTTCCTGGAGCCTGCTGGGCCGCTCCCGACTATGCCTTCCAACCACCCAGAGCAGACCTCAGGGGAATTTTTGGCTGTGCAGGGGGTGCTCTTGTATTTGAAGCTGAGAAGTACGTGGAAGCTGCCTTTCCTCTGTTGCAAAGAAGAGACACTCCTGCTTGACGGGCCACGGCTGAAAACCAACCTCCCCATCTGGGAAGCTCAGCAGCTTTGAAAGCCACTGTCTTCCAAACAGCCACTGCAACTACAGCCTTTGTTCCAAGTTTCTGATGCTGGTTCACTGGTTCATGTTTTGGGAAGCAGGATGCGCCACTGATGCTCCTTGTCCCAACCAAGAGGAGGCTTGGATCTGGGAAGGTGGATGGCTTTTGGACAGAGCCACTCTGCTGAGTTACTTCCCAGCCTCTCTGTGTAAACCCTTTTCCAACATTTTCATTTATTCACCCAGCAGATGTGTATTGGGCAAACATGCCAGGCCCCACTCGAGGTGCTGGGATGGATAAAACAAGGCCCCTTCTTCCTGGAGCTCACGAGTTGCCAAGATCAGAGAAGGATGAAAGGTGCACTTCTATTTGTGGTCCACTCATGGTTTTTGCTAATGTTTGTTGAACACCTACTTTGCCTTCACATGTAGTAACGCACGTGGTCCTTGTACAACCTGAAGAGATGGGCTGCATTCTGATCCCCACTTTGCGGATGAGGAAACTGAGGCTGAGAGAGGTGCACTGTTGTCTAAGGTCTTATAACTGATAAAAGATAAGAGTGGGACATCTTTCTTAGTCTGTCTGGCTCCGGAGTCTGAGCTGTCATAACTCTCAGAAGGGAGGAACCTGTTCTGACCCAGATGGTGGGGAGGGCTTCCAGGGGGCCCTTCGGCTTCGTTTCTGCTCTGGCGTCTCGAGGCAGACCTGGGGTCAGGCTGCCACCTGGACCAGTGCCCACCGGCAGCTTCCGTAAACTGCCCACCAAGGGACGTCCTAGGTCTGGAGCAATGGCCGCGGGTCCCAGCCTTTTCCCCAAACTGAGAAATGAGCTCTCTGGGGCCAGGAGTGTGGTGTGACTGGGGGTGCCATTAATTTGGGGGTGCACCAGGTTGGCGGTTGGCGGCTTAGTTGGGGAAGAGTGGGGCTCTTAATCCCTGACCTCAAACACACTCATTGCCTCTTGGAGCCTCACGTCTGTCCAGAGCTGTGGGCCTTCATTGTGTTTTGTTGTCTGTTCATCAGTGGCCTGAGAGCCACGGTTCACACTGACAGGTGAGCTTGTCACGTCTTGGCTCTTTGTCACCCCCACCAACTCTTCTTGCTTTGGGGAGGAGGGTCTCTTTAGGAACATTCTTTGGCCGACGTCGGTGGTTGACAGATTTGAGTCCAGATACCACGCTGGTGGTGAGACTTGGCTGGTTACTGGCTGCCCACTCCAGCCCCTAAGTGCCAGTTTGCCATCTGTAAAATGGGCAGAACCCTTCCGCCAGGTAGTTGGAAGGGTCAGAGAAAATATTTGGAAAGGGCCCAGGCACTGATTCAGGCGTTCAGTGAATTTCTGTTCCCTCGTGTTGTGCTCGTTGAGAAGAAAGATGGACGTGTACCCAAGGGCCAGCCATTCCTAAGAAATATTTCAGTCCCTATGAAATGTTCAGCCGTGGTGTAGCTTGCGCCACAGTGCCCAAGGTTCTTGACGCGATCTTGGGAATGATAAAGGGCGCTTTGTCTTGGCTGCTGGGGGAGCACAAGGGGAAGGGGGAAAAGAAGACTCTGAGGCTAGTGCTGATCGGAATCCTTAATTAGGGATCGTTATCCTTGCTATTGATAATAAATGACTTAATGCACGACTAGATTTTGGAAGGGGAGGGAGCCATGGAAAGGCCCCTGGGAAACGTTAAGCTATTGTTATGAGATCACTTAGTGAGTAACCTGCCTGAGGTCACCCAGCTAGTAAGCGCCAGAGCTGGGATTTGAATCCTGGTCTGTCTTGATTCCAAAGCCCCCACTCTTCCTGGTACCCTGTTCTCCACTGTGATGTCCGGTGACGTTGGCTGTCATTCCACTGGCCCCAAACTCCTCTTGATCTCGGGACTCCTCTGCTGTGTCCTGCCCCCGCTTTGTAAGACAGGCGTGGAGTTCCTCAGAATTAGGGTGTCTTCCCCAGGGTACGGGCTCAGGGTGGGAAACGCTGGCTGCTGACGTTTGCAGGCATGTAAGCATGAGCAAAACTGACCACTAGGAGCTTAAAAGTGGATCGCCCTCAACGGAGAGGGAACCCCGATGACTGGCTTTTAAATGCATGCTGTATTTATCTTGGGCTTGGAAACATGCATTGAGAAGTTCTGTCCTGAGACTGGGGTTGGAGAGGAGATGGAGTGTTTGCCATCATAAATCTTGTGTCTCAATTGCGGTCCATTACCAGACTTCCTCCAGCTTGACAGCATGTGTGGCCTGAGCAGGGGGCAGAGGTTTGGGGGGCATGTTCCCCCGGCACTTCCTGGAGGAGCAAGAGGGCTGGCCCGGGCCTCCCCGGCCCTCCCCGCTCAGCCGCACTCACCACCAACTTCATTGCAGCAACAGCAGCTCCAGGCGCAGCACCTCTCCCACGCCACGCACGGCCCCCCGGTGCAGCTGCCACCCCACCCGTCAGGCCTCCAGCCTCCAGGGATCCCCCCAGTGACGGGGAGCAGCTCAGGGCTGCTGGCGCTTGGTGCCCTGGGCAGCCAGGCCCACCTGTCGGTGAAGGACGAGAAGAATCACCATGAGCTGGACCACAGAGGTGCGGCCAGGGGCGGGGGCAGAGGGCAGGGCTGGGGGCAGAGGTTTTGGAGGCCCCTGTGTGAACAGACACAGCAAATGCTGTCACCCGAGGACCAGGAGTTAGCAAAAGGCTCGGAGCCATCTATTACGTTCCTGGTACACGGAAACCGGAGCCCCATCCCCCAGGCCACCCCCCAATCCCTGATGTATACCTGCTCTTCTTTGCCCTGGAAGACATCTTGTCCTTTCTTCCTGGAATACCTTCCCATCTTCCTAGCCACACCCTGTCCACCCTCCAAGGGCCAGCCCCAGTCCCACCCCTGGCCAAGCTGAGGGTCTCTTTTCAAATTCCCATAAGAGTTCAAGAGTTGGGGTCCCAAGACAGAGCCCTTTGTTACCGTTCTTCTGTTTCCTACCCTGGAAAGTGTTTTGTCCTCACCAGGATCATTAGTCCTCTGAGGACAGAGACCACGTTCTTCGGAAAAGATACCCAGTTGGCGCTCAAGTAAAGACTCATTAGGAGACTGTCTTTAAGTAGAGGTGGTGGTGACACTGCTGCAGGGAGATGATTGGGAAGACTGGGAATGAGAACGTCCTCTACCCTTAACCCAGCCTGTCCCGCGAAGACCCCTGAAGCTGCACCGAGAAGGGCCTTGGGAGGGCCTAGTTTGATCGGGAAAGGAGAGGGCCTGGCTTCCTAGCAGACCCTTTGCAAAGATTGTCACCTTGTGTGGTCTGCCCTTAGATATTATTTTTCTAGCTTTATTGAGATAATAAGCGACACATACTATCCTGTTTAAGGTGCACCACGTGATGGTTTGATTTGCCCTTAGATATTTACTGGGGCACATGGCCAATTGCCTTATGAGCCGGCCCTGGGCACAGGGGGCTTGGAGTGTTACCATCCTGCCTGGGCTGGGGCCATGGGGCGGTAGTAGCAGGTCGTGGGAACCAGAGACTTAAATTCTTTTGCCCCTGCAGTAGGATGGTCCTCCTGGCAGAGGAAGAGGGCCTCCCCACAACAGACAGGAGGATCAGGGAGCTAGTGCTTGGCTGGGCAAATAATCAGAGGCCTCAGCTTCCAGGGGCGTCTTGGTAAAGAAACAGAGAAGAGTGTTAATTAAAAAACACCACCACCAAAATACCACTCCGATCATTCCTTTTTTTTTAAAAAAAAACAAAAAAACAACAATGTTCTCAACTCCCAGATCCTATGGATATTTTGCATAGCATGATCCTTCCCAAGTTTACGGCTTTAAAAACTGCTGACCAGTAATCTTGGTGCCCTTCTCGGCATGTCAGGGAGAGCTAGGCCACAGATCCCCCCCGCTGCCCCACCGGGGCCTGGTGGCCGGGTGAAGTATTGGAATTGGGGCGGTTAATTTCCAAACTGAGAGACGTCACCTAATGGCCCTACCTTGGCTGACCCGCGGTGACTCAGAAAGCCAGGCCGCTGCCCGTTTTAAAACCCGTGAACTAGCAAAGCATAAAAGCCAACTGGACGATACTGACCTTGCTTTCTTTTTTGTTTCTTTCTCTTGGGGGACCTGACCCTCCTCCTGTCCTGGCCTTCTGTCCCCAAAGAGAGAGAATCCAGCACGGTAAGTGCCAGCACTCTGGAACCTGTTGGGGGGGTGTTTGGGTGCCGGGATGGGGGGAGGGTCAGCCCTAACCCTGTGTGGGCTCCTGGGAGGAGGGTGTTGTCGTGAAAGAGGAGCTGTTGTCCCCTGTTGAGTGACCTGCACTTGGGGAAGCCTTCATCTCTCCAGGCTTCAGGGCCATCATTTGTCAAATGAAGAGCTGGGCTAAGTGAGCTCTAACCAACCGCCTTTTATATGAGACCTTTTATATGAGAGGTGATTACTGGAGAGGTCAGCCAGCCAGCCCTGGGCCCTCCAAGGGGGGTTGTGGAGTCACAGGGCTGAACCCAGAGCTCGGGACCCTGGTGTCCCCCCCCTCGTTTGGGGCTGGAGTGCCTCCCTGCCCCCCAGATTGGCTGACCCCTGTATGATCCTATATCCTCCTCATTTCCTCCCAACACCTGAGGTTTCTCCCTGTCCTAGGCTTTAACTTGGTTTGAGAAAGTGCTAGCAAGCGAGCATTAAGGGCAGGCTGCCTGCGTGTCTGTCAGCTCTGAGATTTGTTGTAAATCTTTCTGATCACACTGAGGCTCAGAGGTTCTGTTTCAAGTGAATAAGCCTTCTGAATAAGCACAGTGGAGTCTGGATTAAAAAAATCCTCCAGCAATTAACACAGCTATTTTATTCCTCATCGCCGTCCTTGTATCTGGGGCCATCTAATCTGTTAGGATGGCTTTGGTTATTACCTCGTGTTAAGTAGGACTTGGAAGGTCAGGCAGTTAACTAACCATCTAGACAGCAGCTTCCCTGGGCGGCTCCTCCATCCCGACCCACCTCCCCTTCCCAGCCCTCTCCCCGGGCTGACTTAAAACCTCCCGTTAGCAGCAGTGCTCACGTCCCCTCTCGACTTGCCTGTGTGCTCAGAAATCCAGGTCATTCGGGCCCAGGAATGGCTAGGTGCGTAAGAAAGGAACAGCTGAAACTGTAAATCCATTTTGATTGCTTTAGTGTTGATGCCAGTAGGTGGCCTTGTTGGAGGGCTGGGCTGGACACCTCAAGGCTCAGTCTGGTCCCAGATTCATGGGACGTTGGGTAGTCCTCTTGGCCTCTCTGAGCCTCAGTTTCTCTGTCTGTAACATGGCAATATTCCTGCCCAGCCAGCCTCTCCGCTTAGCTAGGAAGACCCCCTGCTCAGAAGAGGACCCAGGATCCCGGAGCTTACCTGCTTAACAGGGACCTGCCGCAGAGAGAAGTGGGTGCTCGGCCCCTTCGCTGCCTTCACACATCCTCACGCTCATTCTCGTCGCTCTTGGCTCTGACTTTGTGCCCCCGTCTGTGAACGCTTTCTGCTAAAAGGAACCCATGGGGAACCCCTCAGAGCTGGGCTCTTCGCTCCACAGTGCTCACCGACATCCAGACTCAGGGCAGAGGGGCCATCCTTGGGCCACTGGAGAATTCCGTGGAAATGAATCGGGACGCCGTCCTGGGCCGGGAAGGGGTGTGGGGGCGTCCCGGGGAGAGGCAGTCAGGGCTCACATGTGTGCATGCGGCCACGGTGTTGGAGGGAGTGTAGACAAACGTAATCAGCCCTTTGGAAACCAGGTTGTCAACAGATGAGGCCCCGGCAGGAAAGACAGGGCCGTGTCGGAGTGGGAGGGGGGCCGGCTGGATGGGCTGGAAGCTGTCCCAGAGGGGTTAGTCTGGAGTCCAATTAGAGGGAGCTTCATTCATATTTCCTTGCCTAGCCGAAGCAATAAAAAATACTTAGTTTTTTGGCCGCCTGCCAGCCAGAGGCGGGCTGGATCGATGCCGCTAAACGCCTGACAGGACTCTCCTCCGGTAGCAGCGAGGGTTTTCAGCCTGACTGCGGGAGAAGAAAGAGCCTGCTGTTCTCTGAGCCGTGGCCCTGGTCGCGGGGAGAAACACGAGCAGCCGCGCGCCCCCCTTTCCTCCCCGCCTGCCCACCCGAGAGCAGAGGGGCTGGGAGCGCTTCTGCTTAGCACGGGGTGGCCACCGTCAGAGGAGCTGAAATGAAATGACGGCGATTTTTCTGCCGGCGCTCGCCGCGGCTAATTGAATCACGGCTGTGCGTGTATCGCCGCCGCGCCTGCCCGGCTGCGGGGAAGGTTGAGCTGCACTTCCATTATAACCTCCATATTTTCTTCAAGGCTTGATAACTCTGCCATTTTAATTCGCTTCAGGCAGAAGCTTGGCAGGGAAGGGCTGCCCAGAACCGGCTTAGGGGAGGAAATAAAGTTCGGCGGCTGGTTCCCGCACCACTCCCACCCCACCCCCCCAGAACACCGTCCCCGGCCTCTGGGGAGGTGGGGGAGACTTTCCACCTGCCTCTCGATGCCCTTCTCCTCTGAGCAGACGTCCCTCTGGGTCCCCGCGTGGCCTCGTCACACACCCCTGGGGATGGGGATGGGGGATGAAGTGGAATTTGCCTTCCCTCCAGCTGGACTGTGAGCTCCTGGAGGGCAGGGACTGTGTCTTGTTCTTTCCTCCACACCTGGCATCCAGCCCCAGGCCTGATCCAGGGCAGGTGCCCTGAAGAGGGTGCTGAGCGAAGCAGGGACGGTGTCGCATGGTCTCTTAGGAAGGGGCAAACCTCGGCAGCCCGCCAGAGGGGGTTGTGATAGTTTTCTCTTGGCACAGAGGTTTGCTGGCAGGTACCCCTGCCCGTAGCTCCTCCCTCCCTGCTCCCAGCCCGGTGCTGGTGGCCACGTGATGCCTGCCATTCCTGGTTACCCATCACACCACCAGCCAGGGTCCTCCTCTGTGGGCAGCTCTCCCCTTCCAGCACCGCTCTGTCCCCGGGCCCTCTGGCGGGTGCTTCTCCTGCCTCGCCTGTTGGCCCACCTTCTCTCTTCCCAGGCCTGAAATTCCAAACTCTTCTTGTCCTCACTTGCTTTGTAGTTGAAGGGAGAACTTGGTAAGTCTCTTCCAGGCCTGAAAAACTTGGGTTTCCTTCATGTTGCCTGCTGCTGGGGAACCTTGGGCACGTTGCCCATTGTCTTGGGGCCCCTCCTTTCCCGTCATTACAAAGCAGGGGAGTCTACTTGTCCTCTATACCTTTTCCTGTCTTAAGAGGGGAAAGACTTCATGACATTGCATTTTCTGTTTCTTTATAACCCTGGCGTTTCTCTAAAGTTGTAGAAGGCAATGCTGTAGTTGTAGGGTGTTCGCACAAAATGCCCCCTTGCCCACCTACACTTAGGAGGCCCGTCGGCCCCCCAGCGATCCCCGTCCCGACCAGTCTCCCTGCTCCAGTCTGGTTCAGCAGATGAAGTATTGCGCTTGGCCCCAGTTTGTCGGCTCACATCCATCTTTCAAGACCCAGCGCAGATTCAGCTTATCCATTCTTTGAGCAAATATATGTGGCAGGCACAGATGGGCGGTGGAGGACACAGGCATGACCCCCGCCCTCATGAGGCATACAGTCTCATAGGCTAGAGGCAAACGGCCCGTGCTGGGTTAATTATTTAATAGCAGCTACAAAAGAGAATTGTCGTGCTCCCGGGGTCACTCCCAGGGGACCCGAGTCTGGGGAGTTGGGAAGGCGTCCCTGGGGAACCTCCGATGGAGCTGAGACCTGCAGGACACACGCGGCACCTCAGCTGACCTTCTGAGTCACTTAGCTATGTCAACATGTGCATGAAATGTTCGTACTAACTCTCCTCCTTGCTTCCAGAATAACTCGGTGTCGCCCTCGGAAAGCCTCCGGGCCAGTGAGAAGCACCGAGGCTCCGCAGACTACAGCATGGAAGCCAAGAAGCGGAAAGCGGAGGAGAAGGACAGTTTGAGCCGATACGTACGTCTTGAGAGCGCGGCGGGTTCCGCCAGGGTTTGGATTGGGTGGGGTGGGCTGGGGGAGACCCCACTGGGCCTGAGTCGTGGGAGAGTCAGGAAGAGGTGGGGGCAGGAGACGCTGCCCCACCGAGGAGGGCAGGTGGCCCGGGCAGGGGAAGCGTCCACAGACCGATGTCCTGTGAGCCTGTGGACCACGGCCAGGAGGCAGCGGACAGGGAAGTCATCCCGGCCTCCGTGGGGCCTGGGGAGAGCTAGGGGCACCTCGCCCGATGGGCCAACAACCCCCTGCTGCCATCGCGGCCCCCTCAGAACCTCCGGTCTGCTCTGGGGGCCGTCCCTGGCATCCCCACACGTCGACCCTACAGGTGGTCATGGTGTCTGCTCTGTGCCAGGCCGAGCAGGGCTGAGAGCTGGGGCAGAGGGCAGGGGGCGATGCGGTGTGGGACCCGGTGCCCTTGGGCCCAGGCCTCCGTGTTCAGCCACTTGGCTGTTCTGGGCCTTCGGACACGTTGCACAGCCAAAGCCTCAGCTGCGTTTCTGGGAGACAAGGCTAATCACCCCTCCCACACAGTGATGGGAACGATGGAACGAGACCAGCGCGCTCACTTGCAAATGGTGGTGGATATCAGGCCAGCTGGAGAGAGGTGTCTGGCTCCAGAGCGACACGTTAAAGCAGGCTTAGAAATATTACAACTGGGCAGGTGTTGGCGAGGCTGCCTGTGGGCGGGGGAGCAGAGTGACCCTGGGGCTGGGGGCTGGGCTAGCAAACAGCAAGGAGAAGAGGTCAGCTCTGGCGGGGCTGAGTGGGGAGAGCGTGGACTTTGGGGTTTGGCTGGGGTTCACATGCTGGCTGGTGGAAGCAGGGGCGTGGTCTGGGCTCAGTCTGGGGTGGGCGTGGCCTCTCACTGGCTTCCCTCTCTGTGCAGGACAGTGACGGGGACAAGAGTGATGATCTGGTGGTGGACGTTTCCAATGAGGTAAGGGCCGGCCCAGATCGCAGGGCAGCTGTCCCTGTGCAGGGTGGTTGGCGATTGCTCCTGTCCTGGGTGGGAGCTGTCGTGTCTCAGCTGTTGCACCGTTACCAGCAGCCCCAGCTGGGTGACGAGGCCTTTGGGGTTGGAGCATCCAGCTGGGCAGGAGGAGGAGGGCAGGGCTTGGCTGCCTGGTGGCTGGGCATTGGTGCACACTGCTGGGTTCCTAGGATGGGTCTCCAGAGAGAGGCCCCTGAAGATCCCGGGGGAGGGCTGGCTCCCAGTCCCCATGGTCCTCCAGGTCAGCTCTGTTCTCCCCACCACCCCTGGGATCTTGGGGTTGTGAGCCCCCTGGGTCAGCCTTAGCGAGGGAGGGGGAGCTGGAAAGGATCTACCCAGGGCCGAGGCCCAGCTGGCCAGCTTGGAGTCCTGAACTTGTATTTGATCTTGGGCAGGTCACCTCCACCCACCCAGGCCTCAGTCTCCCCATCTGTGGGATGAAGGGGTCAGACTAGGTCATTAAAAACTCGTTGTCCCCACTTGAGACCAGGCTCTTTTCCCGTGCCCCGTGCCCACTCCCTTCCCGTCCCCAGAGCAGAGGAGACTCCAGGCTCGTCGCTGCTTAGCACATCCCCATATCACTTGTGTTTTTAGGACCCAGCGACGCCCCGGGTCAGCCCGGCACACTCTCCTCCTGAAAACGGGCTGGACAAGGCCCGTGGCCTGAAGAAGGACGCTCCCACCAGCCCCGCCTCGGTGGCCTCCTCCAGCAGCACGCCCTCCTCCAAGACCAAAGACCTTGGTCATGTATGTGGGGTGGGCCCCTGGCGCCGCAGAGGCTAGGAGAGGGTGGGGAACGTGGGGGCAGAGGGTAAACGTTCTGGAAAAGGGTCTGGATCTGGAGTGGTGCTAAGTGGAAGGCAGAGGGCTGGAGTAGAAAGAAAGCACACGGATTGGGGCTTGGCCTGCGTTCAAATCCTGGCTTTACCACTTACAGGCTGAGCCCTGTGCTTATTATTCGTTAACGTTTCTAAGCCTTGGTTGCTGCATCTGTTAAATGGGAACAATTACCACAGTCCCTGCCAAAGAAGATTGGGCAAGAATTGAGGAGCTGTGGGGCAGAAGATTCAGAGCTGGGTCCAGCACTGGGCTTCATGTGGTGCCCAGCTCTTGGGAGAAAGGAATCTTCATGGCTTCCCTTGGTCTCTGCATCTACCCTCTTCAGAATGACAAATCCTCCACCCCTGGGCTCAAGTCCAACACACCAACCCCAAGGAACGATGCCCCAACTCCGGGCACCAGCACGACCCCGGGACTCCGGTCGATGCCGGGCAAACCTCCAGGCATGGACCCGATAGGTATAATGGGTAGGCACCATGGGGCTGGGCTGACCATGTTTGAGGGGAGGGGGTCTGCCCCAGGCCAGGGCTGGAGCCTCACAGATGGGGGCCGGGGAGGGGGGTCAGAGTCAGGGCTCTCCCAGGGCCCATCTCTGGGTGACTTGGTCAGGTTTGAGAAGGAGGTGAGTGCCTGCTGCATCAACACCGATGTCAGGGCTTACTGGAGCCACTGTGCACTAGGTGTGTGGAAGGAGCTTCAGACAGATCAGGACACCAATGATCTGTCTGCCTCTGCTGTTAGTTCTGTGAGGCTCTGAACAACCCCCTCCTCTGGGCCTCCGAGTCCTGCTCCATAAAAAGCGGTGGTCACATCTCTCAGCTCGAACCTTCTTCGGCTGTGAAGATGGAGTTCTCTGGTAGGTGGGTCCAGTCCAGGAGGACTCCCTGGAGTAGGCAGCTTTAGAACACAGGAAGGATTGCTACTGGGCGGAGAGGCAGCCTGGTGGCCTGAGCTTTGCCCTTGATGGAGGCGTGGGGCCCACTCCCCTTGGCGGCCTCTCCCGGCTGACGCCCGCCTCCTTGCAGCCTCGGCCCTGCGCACGCCCATCTCCATCACCAGCTCCTACGGCGCGCCCTTTGCCATGATGAGCCACCATGAGATGAACGGCTCCCTCACCAGCCCCAGCGCCTACGCCGGCCTCCACAACATCCCACCCCAGATGAGCGCGGCTGCCGCCGCCGCCGCCGCCGCCTATGGCCGATCGCCAATGGTGAGCTTTGGAGCTGTACGTAGACCTTTTGGCTCCTTTTCTGGGGGGACTGGGTAAGGAGCGGGGGAGTTGGAGCGGGTGAGGGTGGCCCTTCCTGCACACCAAAGGGGACCTTCCGGGCCCAGCGACCAGGCAGCTGCCTTTGGGGCAGAGTGTTTATTAGGAGTAAGAGTGGAACACACTTGGGGGTCAGCAGACCTGGGTCCCACCCCGCCTGCCCGTCAGTCGCCATGTGATCTCACACAACACAGCCTCCCTGGGCTGCCCCTTTCCATCTGGGAAGCGGGGCTGACACCTCTCTTTCTGGGCTCTGTGGGGGTGGGAATCCCACAGTGAGTCGGGTGATTTCCACGGGGCAGGGACTTGGCAAACAGGGCAGCCCGTTATACCAAGATTTGTCTGCCGTTTACTGAGAGCAGTAGACTGGAGAAGGGGGGTCCTCTTCCAGGAGACGGTTTCTCTCTTGACCTCCTGAACCCAGGTTGGCCTGCTCT
>NW_021145573.1:0-7947 GCF_002837175.3 Physeter macrocephalus
CGCCCGGCAATAAACGCTGCACTTTCCTTTATCACAGCCTGGTGTCGGTAGATTGGCTTTACTTCACACGGGCGAGCAAGTGGACCCACGTTTGGCTCGGTAGCAATCATTTTTTTAATTCAATCTCAGACCTTCCATCTGGGATCCATTTCCTTCTGCCTAAAGAATAGCCTTAAAAAAAAAAAAAAAGAATAGCCTTGATAAATTCCTTAATAAGAGTTTACTAGTGATAAACTCTTTTAGTTTTTGTTTACAAAAAAAATTTTGTCCTCATTCTTGAAAATATTGGCACTGCATGTAGAATTCTAGGGTGTCTGTTATTCTATTTTAGCACATCAAAGTGAATATCCCACTGCCTTCTGGCCCCCATTGATGTTTCTAGTTCATTATTCCACTGGAATCATTCCCCAGTCTCATGTCCTACCGTTTCCTCCTACACAATTTCTGCTTTAGCAACACAGTGGTTTCCCAGAACTCACAGTGGTGTTTCTTGCCTCTGTGCCTTTTCTCATGCTGTTCCTTCCATCCAGAATGCTGTTTCCCTCCCATTCCTCCCCATTTCATCTGCATAACTCCTACTCATCTGTCAAAACCCAGTGGTATCTTCTCTAGGAAGTCCGTCATGAGCCCCTCCCCACAGCTGTTTTAGGACTTTCTCCTCTGCTCTTGCAGCATTATTACGCCTTATTACAGTGTGCTATAAATTTCTGGTAACTTGATTATTTCCTCCATTAAACTGAGAATGCTTTAAGAACAGAGATGATGTCTTATTCATCTTTGCATGTCTGGTACCCGAGGCCGGACCCATACCTGGTACCAAGTATACTTGGGTCAGTATTTCAATACTTCAGTAAGTATCTCCTGAAGAAATGTCTTATTCTCACTTTGGCCTCCTCCACCTCACTCCCTGCCCTGTTCTTAAACATTTAATCTCTGCCACCTCCTCTCCACTGAGGTTCTGCCTCTGAGGCCATGGCTGACTTGAAAGGCTTGTCCTTCATCTTCATTCTCTGCCTTCTCTGGAACATCTACCTTACAATGCTCCAAACTTTCTCCTTCCTTGGCCCCTGGGGCACTTCACTCTGCTGGTCCTCACCCTGCCCCAGATTCTTTTTCTCCTGTGTCCTTTTCAGAGTCCCCCCGCCGACTCCCTACATCTGTGTCCCCCAGGATTCTGGCTTTGGGTCTCCTCTCTCTCGCCTGGGACCTCTTCCACACTCCTTGCTTTCATTATGGCATCCATGCAGTTGGCTCCTGGATCAGTCAGGGTCCAACCAGGAAAGCAAGAAACCATACTGAGTATTTAAAACAGAGGGAATTTATTCCAGGGACATGGTTCCACAGTGATAGCTGAGAAGCCAAATGGGCAGTAGGAAGGGACACAGGAGCCCAGGTTCCTGAGTCACCTGGTGGGAGTGGGTGCCATAGAGAGACAGAGCAATTCATTGCTGGACACGTTCTCTGAAGCAGAGGGAGAGAGATGACAAAATACACTCTGCCTCTCCCCTTCCACCCACCATGCTCCTGCCAGCGCCTCCCATTGGCTGAGGCAGCTGGAAGGCAGTGAGAAGGGAGGCAGGGGTTAACTCAGTGCAGGGCGAGGGAAGAGCCAGGAGTGGATCTGAGATTAACACAGCCCCATACCTATACTTCCTGCCCCAGCTTGGTCATGATCTGCATGCCCCACCACTTACGGGACACCTGTAACTCAGCACGTCTCAGCTGAATCTCCTTTCCACAAAACATGTTCCTCCACCCAGGGTCCTTACTTCTATCAGTCGTCCCTGATTCTCCTAGAGGCAGGCTGAAAGCTTTCAGCAAGGCCTCTGACTCCTCCCTCCTTCTCCCCTCTCCTCCATGCGGTGTCAGTTTCCAGGTCCAAAAGGTTCTTTGAAGAAAATACCCATACCGCCCCCCTTTCCATTCTTACCACCCCCACTTAATTCAGATCTCCTCTTCTCTTGCTTGGCTTCTAACAAGAGCCTCTTCATTGGGTTCCTCGCTTCCATTAACATTTCCCTGAGTCATCCTACACCTGCCCATCACTGGTGAATCAAACATGACTCTTGGGCTTCCCTGGTGGCGCAGTGGTTGAGAGTCCGCCTGCCGATGCAGGGGACACGGGTTCGTGCCCTGGTCCGGGAAGATCCCACATGCCGCGGAGCGGCTGGGCCCGTGAGCCATGGCCGCTGAGCCTGCGCGTCCAGAGCCTGTGCTCCTCAACGGGAGAGGCCACAAAAGTGAGAGACCCACGTACAGCAAAAAACAAAAATACAAAGAAGACTCTTCCCTCCCTGCAGCCTTATGCCCCACCACTGCTCACTCAGACCTCATGACCAGTCAGTCTTTTTTCCGGTTCCCCTAGGGCGTCCTGTGCTCTCTCACTCTGAGCCTTGGGTCATCCTGCCCGTTATCTGGAATGGCACTTTCTCTTTGAATCTCCTCCAGTGGAAACCCCACCCAGCCCTGCAGCTCCACATTGATGTAAATCTTTTGGAATGAAATTTTCTTTTTTTTTTTATTGGCCGCACCATTCGGTGTGTGGGATCTTAGTTCCCTGACCAGGGATCGAACCTGCACCCCATGCAGTGCAAGAGTGGAGTCTTGACCACTGGAACACCAGGGAAGTCCCTGGAATGAAATTTTAACAGCAGATACCAAAAGCCTTCAAAATGTGCTTATTTTCTGACCAAGCAATTCCACTTCTGAGGATCTGGCCTAAGAACGTAATCAGGAATGTGGCCAGAGATCCTCACTGGAGCATTTGCCTGTTAGTAAAAGACTGTAAACAATCCAGGTATCCAACATGGAAGGCAATAGTTCCATAAACTATGGAAACAGCCATTGATTGAGATTTTATGCATCTATTAAAAATGAAAGTTGCAGGGACTTTCCTGGCAGTCCAGTGGTTAAGACTCTGCGCTTCCAGTGCACGGGTTGCTGGTTCGACCCCTGGTCAGGGAAATAAGACCCCACATGCCGCATAACCCAGCCTAAATAAATAAAATAAAATTTAAAAATAAAATAAAATTAAAATGGAGGAGGCTGATTGACACTCAGATTCAGCTCCTGAGCCCAAAATACAACACTGGGCTGCATATTAGACAACACTAGTAATTTAAAAAAGAAAAAAGTCTGGCCAACAGACCAAAGGGGGAACAAAATGAAAATGAAAATTACAATCATATAGGGAAACGCTCATATTATATATGTGAAAAAAAGCAGAATACAAACTCATATTTTTTTAATTGTATATACATGTGCAATAGCACATCATCTTTATCAAGCGCTTGGTTTGTACTGGGTACTGTCTCAAGTGATTTACATGGATTTACTCATTTAAGCCTCACAACAGTCCTACAAGCTGATAAATGAAGAAACTGAGGCACGGAAAGCCCTAGATCACACGGCTGGTGGGTGTCAGGGCTGGAAGGGAGTGCAGGCAGCCCAGGGCCTGTGCACTTAGCCATGCTGCCTCCCACAAGGAGTGGAACCCCAAAGACTGAAAGGGCAATAACAGCCAAACCTTGCCATGGTAGGTAGAATAATGGCCCCCCAAAGACAGTCACATCCTAACCTCCAGACCTGTGACTGTGTTACTCTATATGCAAAAGGAATTACAATTGCAGATGGAATTAAGGTTAATAACTAGCCGACCTTGAAATGGGGAGATTATTCTGGCTTATCTGGGTAGGCCCAATGTAATCACAGGGTTCCTTATAAGTGGAAGAGGGAGAGGCAGAAGAAAGTGAGACCGAGAGACGATACTATGCCCAACCTTGCTGGCTATGGAGATGGAGGAATGAGGCCGGGAGCCAAGGGATGCAGGCCAACTCTAGAAGACGGAAAAGGCCAGGAAACAGATCCTCCCCTAGAGCCTCCAGCCTCCAGCCATATCAACATGTTGATTTGGGCCCAGAGAAACCTATCTCAGACTTCTGACCTCCAGAACCGTAAGATTAAAGATGTGTTGTTTAAGCCACTAAATTTGCAGTAATTTGTTACGGCAGCAATAGAAAACACGCCCACCAAAAAAGCAAAACAAAGCAAAAGTTCCAGTAATAAATGTGCGTTGAAAAAGATTGGACAGGTCTTCAATAGAATGAAAACAATCAGTTATACCTGGTTGGTGAATCTCTTTGTTTATTTTTAAAGAATGATCATTTCTTTTTCCATATTTCCAAATTTTCCAATATCTTTTTTGTACCATTTTTATAAGGGGAAAACTCTCCCTAAGCAATCATACCCATCCTTCAAGGTCCAGGTCAAATGCCGCCTCCCCCAGGAAGCCTCCCAGATGCTTTACCCATGGTTAGGGGTGGCATCTCTTCTCCCATGGCCTTAACACTACATTTGGATTCTAAATGCCTCAGGTGGGATTCTCCCCCGAGCTCAGGGGCCCTGGCTAGTGCTAGGGGGGCCCTGGATTCAGGAACAATCAATCATTTTTCCTGACTGAGGTACTTCAAGGCTGTATTTCCCGACACTCTGATGGGATTCTGGGTGGGGAGGGTAGGGTTGTGCGGGGCGACACTGCCTCACAGAAGCTCTTAGGGCGCAGTGGGCAGAACTTCCTGCAGCACCAGCTCTAAAGATTCTAAAGACCGCTGCTCCATATCTGAAATGTGGGTGCTTCCTAATAACCTCTATTCTTTCTCCCTATCATATAGGTGGAGGGTATAAGCAGATAGGTGAGGGGAGCCCCAGAGAAAGAGAACCAGGCACGGCTTTCTTGACATAAGAGAAGCCATTGTGGCCTAAGCGATTTTGTGATCTAAGCCTGGCCACAATGCTTGCCCTTGAACAGGTCTCAGTAATCAATAATCTTAAGGGAAGTAAGGGAATGCAGGAACAAAGGAAAAGCAGTCAAGAAATAGGCTGGGTCACTTTGCTGTGCACCTGAAACTGTCACAGCATTGTTAATCAGCTATACTCCAATGTAAAATAAAAAGTTAAAAAAAAAGAAACAGTAGTTCAGATAAAACAGAGTCCTAGTTCCTCCTCAAGGGATACACGGTAACAATCTTTGAGTTCTGCAGGAACTAAGGCCCCCACCCAGGTGGAGGATGGGATGATGTTGACCTTTCCTGACCTTCATGACTTCAAACAGTTTAAGCTTGGTCTCTGTTGACCTTTGCCCCAGTTCAATGCTGAATTCTCCTCTGCTCAAGCCCCTCATGAATATGCATGTACCCTTAGCTTAACACTCCTTTGGGAAAACAAGTGTTCTCCTTGCTGCAGGTAATAAATCCTTCCTTCCCGGATGTTTGGCTTGGTTGTGTCTTTTGACTTGACACCGACAAGAGGTGAACCCAGTTTTCAGGTAAAGGCAGGGGGATTGAAGTAACCCAGGTAACAGAGGCTGGGCCTCTGTGGGCCTGTGGTTGTTCTGAGGAGAATGGCATGGGAAGTCCTGTGGCTCCATGGCAGGGAATGGAGGCATGGGGAGGTATAGGGGGTGCTAAAACTGGATGTCCCCGGTGCTAGGGACAGTCAGGCCTTCTTCAGCCATATCTCAATACAAACTTCCAGAATCATTCTCCGAAATCAAAGCTGAGCGTGTCTCTCTCATGCTTGTCCCACAGGTGAAGGCTCCCCATGCCCTCCAGGTTGGAGCCAAGCTCTTTATCAGAGTGACCCAGCCCTGCTCGCCTCCCCAGCCTCCCCTCCCGAGCACCCCTGTCTCCCACCTGGGGGGATCCAGTCCCACTGCACTACTGCCCTCCCAAGCAAGTCCTTCTCCCACATGGCTTGCTCGCTCCGCACACGCTACCCCCTTGTCTAGAACATCCTTCCCTAGCCCCGGTCCCGCATGGCTCTCCAAGTTCTCCACGCCTCCCCTGAAAACCGCCTGGCCCACGCAGGAGGTCGGGGCTCCTCTGCTGTGCTCCCAATCCCCTTGTGTCTCCTGATCCATCATGCCCCGCCTTGGAGGCCCTGCTATTAGCACATCTTTATAGGCTGTGAGCCCGCTCCTGCAGCGCCAGCTGTAGAACAGCGACTCCACCTCTCAGATGCTGGAGTCCCTGACAACCCCCCGGGTTCTCCTTTCTTACTATATGTCATGGGGGACCATTGGGTCCCCAGAGCTAACACAGTGCCGGGCACAGAGTGGGGCCTCCTTTATCTGTCTTATGAGAAGTGTCATGGGCAGTAGAGTCCTTTGCAGCCTGGAGTCCATCCCAGAGCTCTTCCTCCTGCCAAAAGCCAGAGTTGGATAAAGTCCCTCTTCTTCCAAGGCAGCCTGCAGAGGCCCCAGAGCCGAGAGAGGCAGCAAAGCTCAGTGCCTCAGAACTCACCAGCATCCTTTCCAGGGGTGGGCAACACACAGCCTGCTGGAGGGAAAGACCCAGGCTCATATCCCCCAGCTCTGCTGCTGACCCACTCCCGCTCCCTTGTCTGAGAAGCGGGGGTGACGCTTCCCCCATAAGAGTGTCACAAAGACTAAATAAGCACACAATTCTAAAACGAGGGCTGTTTGTATGTGGAGAGCCCTGGTCAATTGTAAGAGCTAAGTTCTGGATTTTTCTTTCAAAAAAGAGATTTGTCCAGCATTGGCATTAGATACTGTAATCAAAAAGAGTGACGATCCCATTGCAAATGGAGTCCATGGATGCTGCCCTCTCCAACATCACCGTTACTCTTCTTATTGTTGAATCTGGCAGCACCTTGCTGTCCCTATGGGCCTCCATCTCCAGGTACAGATGACCACCCCTTTCTTCTCAAAGTGACCTTTCCATTGGCTCCTGGGACCCCTCCCCAACCTCTCGCTGTTCTGTCCCACTATGCTTGACTGATTTCTCTTCCCCCATCATCCCTAAAGTCAGTGGTCTCCAAAGGTCTACCTCCACTCCCTTCTCTCTTTGCCTTGGGCAGGAAATGGTGCTCACACCTTCATGTTTGGTCCAGAGCCCCAGACCTCTATATCTAGCTCCTTCCTGGACAGCTCTTCAGGGATGACACAGAGCCCCCAGGACTCCAGGAGGCCTGAACCAAATTCCCTCCTGACCTGCTTCTTGCTTCCCAGATTCCCTCCATCTGCCCAAGTGGGCATCCTTCTAGTCACTCCTACACACATACACTCGAGTCAGACATCAGGGACCCTGCTGGATGTCTCTGTGCACCTCTCTAAGCCCAAGGCCCTGTGCACACAGGTGATTCTTGGACTCATTTAAACTCCAGGGTCCCTGAAATAGGGACAGTCTCTAACTGCCTTCCCACACTGGGGCCCATAGGACACCCTCTGTACCAGGTGATGACTCAGTCCCTTCCCTGTGGACTCAGGAGTGGCCTGCAGCAACCCAGGCCAGCATGCCAGGCCTATCCCTTTCTTTTCTTTTTTTTTTTCATACCAACTTCCCCCTGCCCTTTTTTCTGAATTTTTGAATTTTATTTAATTTATTTTTTTATACAGCAGGTTCTTATTAGTTATCTATTTTATACATATTAGTGTATACATGTCAATACCAATCTCCCAATTCATCACACCACGCCCCTTACCATCACTTTCCCCCCTTGGTGTCCATACGTTTGTTCTCTACATCTGTGTCTCTATTTCTGCCCTCAAACCAGTTCATCTGTACCATTTTTCTAGGTTCCACATACATGCGTTAATATACAATATTTGTTTTTCTCTTTCTGACTTACTTCACTCTGTATGACAGACTCTAGCTCCATCCACGTCTCTACAAATGACCCAATTTCGTTCCTTTTTATGGCTGAGTAATATCCCATTGTATATAGGTACCACATCTTCTTTATCCATTCGTCTGTCAGTGCACATTCAGGTTGCTTCCATGACCTGGCTATTGTAAATAGTGCTGCAGTGAACATTGGGATGCATGTGTCTTTTTGAATTATGGTTTTCTCTGGGTATATGCCCAGAAGTGGGGTTGCTGTGTCATATGGTAATTCTATTTTTAGTTTTTTAAGGAACCTCCATACTGT
>NW_021145573.1:8734-9075 GCF_002837175.3 Physeter macrocephalus
TATCATATTTAATTTCTTTCATCAGTGTCTTATAGTTTTCTGCATACAAGTCTTTTGTCTCCCTAGGTAGGTTTATTCCTAGGTATTTTATTCTTTTTGTTGCAATGGTAAATGGGAGTGTTTCCTTAATTTCTCTTTCAGATTTTTCATCATTAGTGTAAGGAATGGAAGAGATCTCTGTGCATTAATTTTGTATCCTGCAAATTTGCCAAATTCATTGATTAGCTGTAGTAGTTTTCTGGTGGCATCTTTAGGATTCTCTATGTATAGTATCATGTCATCTGAAAACAGTGACAGTTTTACTTCTTCTTTTCCAATTTGTATTCCTTTTATTTATTTTT
>NW_021145573.1:9798-10434 GCF_002837175.3 Physeter macrocephalus
TTTCTTGATGAGTCTGGCTAATGGTTTATCAATTTTGTTTATCTTCTCAAAGAACCAGCTTTTAGTTTTATTGATCTTTGCTATTGTTTTCTTTGTTTCTATTTCGTTGATTTCTGCTCTGATCTTTATGATTTCTTTCCTTCTGCTAACGTTGGGTTTTATTTGTTCTTCTTTCTCTAGTTCCTTTAGGTGTAAAGTTAGATTGTTTATTTGAGATTTTTCTTGTTTCTTGAGGTAGGCTTGTATTGCTATAAACTTCCGTCTTAGAACTGCTTTCGCTGCATCCCATAGGTTTTGGATTGTCGTGTTTTCGCTGTAATTTGTCTCTAGGTATTTTTTGATTTCCTCTTTGTTTTCTTCAGTGATCTCTTCGTTATTTAGTAACATATTGTTTAGCCCCCATGTGTTTGTGATTTTACGGTATTTTCCTGTAATTGATTTCTAATCTCATACCATTGTGGTCAGAAAAGATGCTTGATATGATTTCAATTTTCTTAAATTTACTGAGGCTTGATTTTGTGACCCAAGGTGTGATCTATCCCGGAGAATGTTCCATGTGCACTTGAGAAGAAAGTGTAATCTGCTGTTTTTGGATGGCATGTCCTATAAATATCAATTAAATCTATCGGGTCTATT
>NW_021145573.1:10634-11401 GCF_002837175.3 Physeter macrocephalus
TTATATCTTCTTCTTGGATTGATCCCTTGATCTTTATGTAGTGTCCTTCCTTGTCTCTTGTAACATTCTTTATTTTAAAGTCTATTTTATCTGATATGAGTATTGCTACTCCAGCTTTCTTTTGATTTCCATTTGCATGGAATATCTTTCTCCGTCCCCTCACTTTCAGTCTGTATGTGTCCCTAGGTCTGAAGTGGTCTCTTGTAGACAGCATATAGATGGGTCTTGTTTTTATATCCATTCAGCGAGCGAGCCTGGGTCTTTTGGTTGAAGCATTTAATCCATTCACATTTAAGGTAATTATCGATATGTATGTTCCTATTACCATTTTCTTAATTGTTATGGGTTTGCTTTTGTAGGTCCTTTTCTTCTCTTGTGTTTCCCACTCAGAAAAGTTCCTTTAGCATTTGTTGTAGAGCAGGTTTGGTGGTGCTGAATTCCCTTAGCTTTTGCTTGTCTGTAAAGCTTTAGATTTCTCTGTCGTATCTGAATGAGATCCTTGCCAGGTAGAGTAATCTTGGTTGTAGGTTCTTCCCTTTCATCAGTTTAAATATATCATGCCACTCCCTTCTGGTGGGTTTATCCTGCCTGGGACTGTCTGCACTTCCTGGACTTGGGTGGCTATTTCCTTTCCCATGTTAGGGAAGTTTTCAACTATAATCTCTTCAAATATTTTCTTGGTCCTTTCTCTCTCTTCTTCTGGGACCCCTATAATGCCAATGTTGGTGCATTTAATGTTGTCCCAGAGGTCTCTTAGGCTGTCTTCA
>NW_021145573.1:11423-75000 GCF_002837175.3 Physeter macrocephalus
CATTCTTTTTCCGAGGTCCTGGATCATCTTCACTATCATTATTCTGAATTCTTTTTCTGGAAGGTTGCCTATCTCCAGTTCATTTAGTTGTTTTTCTGGGGCTTTATCTTGTTCCTTCATCTGGTGCAAAGTCCTCTGCCCTTTCATCTTGTCTATCTTTCTGTGAATATGGTTTTTGTTCCACAGGCTGTAGTGGTTTTTCTGGGGCTTTATCTTGTTCCTTCATCTGGTGCAAAGTCCTCTGCCTTTTCATCTTGTCTATCTTTCTGTGAATATGGTTTTTGTTCCACAGGCTGCAGGATTTTAGTTCTTCTTGCTTCTGCTATCTGCCCTCTGGTGGATGAGGCTACCTAAGAGGCTTGCGCAAGTTTCCTGATGGGAGGGGCTGGTGGTGGGTAGAGCTGGGTGTTGCTCTGGTGGGCAGAGCTCAGTAAAACTTTAATCCGCTTGTCTGCTGATGGGTGGGGCTCGGTTCCCTCCCTGTTGGTTGTTTGGCCTGAGGCAACCCAACACAGGAGCCTACCCGGCTTTTTGGTGGGGCTAATGGTGGACTCCGGGAGGGCTCACGCCAAGGAGTACTTCCCAGAACTTCTGCTGCCAGTGTCCTTGTCCCCACTGTGAGCCACAGCCACACCTGCCTCTGCAGGAGACCCTCCAACACTAGCAGGTAGGTCTGGTTCAGTCTCCTATGGAGTCGCTGCTCCTTCCCCTGGGTCCCGTTGTGCACACTACTTTGTGGGTGCCCTCCAAGAGTGGAGTCTCTGTTTCCCCAAGTCCTGTTGAAGTCTTGCAATCAAATCCCACTAGCCTTCAAAGTCTGATTCTGTAGGAATTCCTCCGCCCGTTGCTGGACCCCCAGGTTGGGAAGCCTGACGTGGGGCTCAGAACCTTCACGCCAGTGGGTGGACTTCTGTGGAATAAGTGTTCTCCAGTTTGTGAGTCACCCACCCAGCGGTTATGGGATTTGATTTTATTGTGAATGCGCCCCTCCTACCATCTCATTGTGGCTTCTCCTTTGTCTTTGATGTGGGGTATCTTTTTTAGTGAGTTCCAGTTTCTTCCTATTGATGATTGTTCAGCAGTTAGTTGTGATTCCGGTGCTCTCACAAGAGGGAGTGAGCGCCCGTCCTTCTACTCTGCCATCTTCCCCCCTCCCCTCCAGGCTTATCACTTTCAAGCTCAGGTAGATAATCTATCTGGGATAGAAGAAAAATTCATATTCCACTGGCAGATCTAATCTGTCCTTGTCACCCACCCTTGCCTGACCTTTGTGACTCTCTGGGGCAGGGCAGAAAGAGGGAAGAACCATCTACATGTCTCCTTTTATGCGGGGGCAGAAAACCTCCAGGTCTTCAGGAAAGCAAAGTCAAGCTGGATCTAGATTCTTGGTCCCCCAACTCCCAGGCAGGGGCAGACAGGCAGCAAGTGGGGCTCAGTCTAACATCCTCTGCTGACTCTTAATGTGCTCAAAGGTCATTTTGAAGGTGGCAGGATTTTCTGCTTGACCCGTTAAGATCCTGGGAGAGAGAGGAGGAGGAGGAGGAGGGCGGGAAGGTAGGAGGGGCTTCGGGAGCTGTCTTCTGGGACATTTTCCTGGCCCGGCGGGGGAGAATTAGGTGCTGCTAAGGCTCCTGCCTCCCATCCGATCCTAGCTCTGAGAGCCTCAGGAGACTCTGCACGGCGAGGAGTGTGGGGCATTTCCCAGAGAGGGTCATCATGGCCTACAAGAAGGGGTGCTCGAAGTGGGCCCTTGTCAGCAGTGCCAGTGTGGCTCTGGTGTTCACCATCGGGATGATCCTGTACTTCTCGCTGCAGCAGGGCATCCTGCCAGGTAGGAGCCTCCCGGTCATGCCATCTGGTCGGCTTCCCCCATCCCTCACTGCTTGCCCCCAGAAGGTTCTGTCCCCATTGACAGCCCTGATGGCCTCCTCTCCCCTCCCTACCAAGACTCTCCTCCATCCACAGCTCTACCTGCCCCTCCCATCACCAACCCCACCAAGACTTGATTCCCAACAGACAGTCCCATTAACTTTCCCTTCCTTCTTTACCAGGCTTCAGTTACCTGAGGACCAACGAAACTTGGTCTTCAGCCCAGACCTCCTTCTGTGCCCCCAGATGAACATTCCTTCTTGCAGGGTCACGCAGGCATCTCAAATTCAGCTGACTGAGCTGAACTTTCCCTCTCCCCTCTGCGCCCTCTCCTGGTGAAGGGTCCTCCATACACACAGGGACCTGGGAGCAGCCTCCTCTCTTCCTCCTGCCTCATGCCTGTATCTTCAGTCCTGTGCCTCGAGGCTCTTCTTTCCCATCCTCTACCCTCCATCCCTGCCCACCATGACCTCTCAAGCCTCTGTCTCCTGCTGGACCCCTGCAGCAGCCCTCCCCTCCACACACAGTCTCTGCTGCCAGCCTGCTCACACCAGCCCATGCTCGGTCTGCCACCAAGGAGATCTTTCCTTTTTTAAAAAAAATTTTATTTATTTATTTATTTTTGGCTGTGTTGGGTCTTCATTGCTACGCGCGGGCTGTCTCTAGCTGTGGCGAACAGGGGTTACTCTTCGTTTCAGTGTATGGGCTTTTCGTTGCAGTGTATGGGCTTCTCACGGCAGTGGCTTCCCTTGTTGCGGAGCACAGGCTGTAGGCACACAGGCTTCAGCAGTTGCAGCACGTGGGCTCAGCAGTTGCGGCACGTGGCTCAGCAGTTGTGGCACACGGGCTTTGTTGCTCTGTGGCATGTGGGATCTCCCCGGACCAGGGCTCGAACCCGTGTCCCCTGCACTGGCAGGCAGATTCTTAACCACTATGTAAGGAGATCTTTCTAAACATAAACCTAGTTTGCTGTCTCCAGCACACACCCAACTCCTTTGCTGGCGCCCAAAGCCATTTACAACTGGATCATAGCCCTCTTCCAATCTTGCCCTATTCCATTTCTCTGTATTCTGTACCAGGCCAATGGCCACTCCTTTAGGCAACCATATATTTCCTATGGTCAAACCTTTGCTTATACTGTTCTCTCTGTCTGAAATAACCTAGTCCCCTATTTTGGTCAAATTTTCACACCCATCCTTCTAGGTCTGCCTTAAATGTTCCCTTATCAGTGAACTTCCCGACATCCACAGGCTGGTTCAGAGCATCATTGTGCTCAGGAGCCCACGTATTTCTCTCTCTCCCAGCACTGATGAATCTGGGGTCCACTGTCTCTGCTAGATGGTGTGCTAGACACTCCCCGGGGCCCAAGGAGGGTTAGTAGGAAGTACGGATGAGGGTCTTGGTCTGGGGCAAGTACTGATGCTGACAGTTCCCTTCGCCTCGATTCCAGGCTGTGAACAGGATGCTGCCTGCCGCTCCGACGCGGACATGCTGGACTACCTGCTGAGCCTGGGTCAGATCAGCCAACACGACGGCCTGCTGGTCACCTGGTACCATGCTGCCAACAGCCAGAAGGAGATGAGGGCTGCCCTCAGCAGTAAGTCCAGTTGCCAGGACTGAGGCAGGCCGGGGCAGAGGTGGAGGCAATGGAGGGAGAGCGGAGGTGGGGCTAAGACAGCACTACCTATGAGGTGGCATTAGGATGGGTATCGCCGCGTTCTTGCCATCCCCCGCTTGAGAAAGTGGAGGCTCAGGGGTTAAGTGACTGGCTCAGGTTGTGCAGAGATGTCTGGTTCCAAGGTCCCATCCTGCCCTTCCTCCCAGGCCTTGTCAGGAGACTGCTTCCCTGCTAAGGAGGCCTTTGTCCTCAAAGTCTAAAGAGCCAGAAGATGTTTGAGTGCCAGCGCTACCAAAAGGGAGCTGTGGAAGCCTGAGCAAATTGTGTAACTCCTGAGCCTCTGATTCAGAATGATTACGGCAGCCAGTCGCCAAGCACTCCCTGTGGGGACACACACTCACATTCCACGTGGGTCTCCTGGGACTACAAACAGCCTGTTTTGTGGGTGCCATTCGACAGAAGAAAAATGGAGGCTCAGAAAAGTTAGGTGACTTACCTAACTTTACACTAAGGTCACACTGTTTGAAAGTGGCTAAGCCAGCATTGGAGCACCCAGTGGTCAGCTCCCACGCTCTAAACCACTGCATTATGCCTGGCCCAGTTCAAAAGGGAAGATCACTCTTCCAGGACTATGGGGAAGCTCATTAGATCATGTTCATGTATGTGCTTGTAAACTCTAAAGCAGTGACTATTCAAGATAAAAGGAAGGGTCCCCAAATTTGAGCATGCTTCAGAAAACACATTGCTAGCCCCACCCCTGGAGTTTCAGATTCACTGGTTCTGGGGTGGGGCCTGAGAATCTGCATTTCTAATAAGTTCCCAGGTGACATTGATGTTGCTGGCCCCAGGATCACACTTTGAGAACCACTGCTCAACCAAAATCCCTCAGTTTTAGGAAAGTGAGATCCAGAGGGTCTTGTCCAAGGTCACACAGTAGGTCTGAAGCAGAGCAAGACCTAGGCGCCAGGCCTCTGGCTCTTACTCCTGCAGAGTCACCAGCAGAGAGCCTGGGAATGAGCATCTGGGAAAGGTTTGCTGAATGAATGAATGAGTCCTTAGGGAGACTTCCTGGAGGAGGCAGGCCTGGCGGTCAGCAGAAGAGAGGCCGTCACAGGCTGGGTGGAGCCAGTTTGCTGCTGCTTCAGGATCAGGAGGCTGATCACCAGACTTGGGTGATAAGAGGCCAGAGAACTCCCTGGCAAGAGGGAGGGCTCTTATCTGGCAGATAAAGCCTGAGGGAAAGCAAAGAGGATCTGCCAGCCCCAGGCTCATCCCAGGTCAGCCCTGGGGCAGCAGGTAAGGGATCAGGCCCCACCAAGGTGGGACCTTGGCCAAGAAGAAAGCTAAGGGCCCCAACCAGGCAGTGCCCAACAGCATGGAGCGTGCAGAGGCACCCCTTAGCATAGCTGCAGGGGTGCGGAGGACCCCAGGCCCAGTTTTCTCCCTGAGGGTCCTGCTAGGTCCCTGGGGTAGGTCTCTGGGAGGAGAGTGGCTCCACAACTGAGGTGGGCACCCTCGGGGGGAGCCAATGGTAGGCCAGGGTTAGGCCGGTGAAGTCACCTTGAACGTGACTGGACACCCATGTGGAGGGGAGGGGCCACAGCAAAGGCCTAGGAGGCAGACAGACTGGGTTCAAATTCTTTTTATCATTTACCAGAGGAGTGATTTGGGACAGTTTTTCCCTCTGCAAAATGTGGGCTGGTAGGGTGACCATATCATTTATCATCCAAACCAGGGCACTTTTGATAGTGAAAGAGGTCATTATTAATAATTATGCTGAAACAACAGGAATACACCGGACGATCTCAGGCAAATGGGGACATGTGCTCACCCTAGTTAAGTGAGCTACTCCACGTAAATGATAATTAATACTTAGTGAATGCCTAACAAAGGATATTTAATTATTTACTTCTAGTAAACGAGGGGACAGGAAGCACAGAGAGGTCCAGTAACCTGCCCAAGGTCACACAGCTTGCAAGTGTTAGAGCTGGAAGCTAGCAGCCTTGGGTTCAGGATCTGCACACTCAGCCGCAGCGCTCTCCTGCCAGATGTGATGCATAGAGCTCCTGGCATGCGGGGGAGGGGAAGGAGGGTCTGGTAACTTCCTGTGGGCTCCCTCTGGAGAGCATCACTCTTTCCCACCTGACTGTGCCCCTGAGGACCAGGACTCCTACTGTGGCTGCAGAAACCTGATCCTTTCCTCATCTCCTGTTCCTTCACACCCCCAACCAAGCAAGTTGGCCCCCCAGATTCAGCATCTGGAAGGCACACAACAGGTGTAAATGACAAGGGAGAAGACTTCGGGAGGAAGCTGGATCCAGGTGGCGATCGCAAGGAGGCAGGTTAGGTCCATCAGTCTTTAGTCCACTTCGCTGAGCGTTTGCTGGGCCCCTACACTGCACCCAGCTCAGGAGGAGGTTTAGAAATGAGTGAGATGTGGCCCTGCGTTCAAGGGGCTTACAGCGTCCCAAGGAAGGCAGCTAGTGAAAGTCAAGCAAGGCAGCAGCATCGGAGGTTCACCGGGACTCAGAGACCTGCGTTCCAGCCCTGGATCCCTCCCAGCGTGCCCCCACCCACCCCAGACCGGAACTGGCTCCCATTAGATGGGGAAGGAGACCCCTCAGTATCCATCCTCTTGAACTACCCTCGTATCTGCCCAGCTGCCCCCCTCAGGACTGGCTTCTCTGGGCCTTGATGGGCCCCAAACCCTTTGGACCCCTCTCTTTGCATTCCCAGGTAACCGAAAGTTAAGAAAAGAAAGTGCTTTGTGTTCAAGCCATAAAAATAAAGGCTACCTTCATATAGCCCTTCACAGTTTACAACGTGCCCATGTCCTGTAGTCACAGCCCAGGGAGGCTCATCCCCATCTTGCCAGTGAGGACTCCAGCGAGTCCAGAGCTCTGGGCAGGAGGTATAATATGAGGATGAAATGGGACAATGCAAAGTGCCTGGCTCAGTGCTGGGCACAGCCTGGCACTCAGCTTCCTCCCCCTCCTGGAAATCCAGACACCTAGATTTTAAAGAAATCTGCAAAAATTCTCTGCGACTTTGGGCAAGCTCTATCACCTTTCTGAACCTGCACTGGTTGATCTTAACTTTTCTATCACCCATTCATTCAGTCTTTCATCATCCAACAAACATTTTTGAAGCTCCTTTTTTAGGCCTAGTACTGTCTTGGCACTGGAAATCCAAGTGACGGGCAACACAGACCTGGACCCTGCTCCCTGACACTTACACTCAGGAAAGCTGGTGCTAAATGAGTAATTACAGGGGGGCTGAGCACTCAGAGGAGAAGCTGGCAACCTAACTTAGACTGGATGTGTGGTTTAGGGATGGCCTCCTTGATATTTTAAGCCAACACCCATGGATGAGCTGGAGGTGGCCTAGTAAAGCTGCGGAGGAGGGAAGTGTTGCCAAGACAACAGCCATGTGTAAGAGCCCAGAGAAGGGAAGACAAGATATTTGAGCATCGATACTCAAAGTGTGGGCCACGGACCAGCAGCATGGGCATCACGGGGGAGATGGTTAGACATCTTGGGCCCCACCCCAGACCTACTGAGCAGAACTTGCATTTTAACAGTTCCTGGGTGATTTGTGTGCACATTAATGTTGGAGAAACAGGAGTGGCTGGAAGCTAGAGATTGAGGGAGAGAGGGACTCGAGATGAGATGGGAAAGTTTGCCAGGCCTGGTCATGCAGGACCTCACAGACTGTGGTAAGGCATTTAGCTTGGACTCTTAGGACAACGGGCAGGGACGTTTTTGATTTTTTAACAGAAGTGACACGATCAGGTACGTGTTTGGAATACTCACTCTAGTGGCCGTGTGCAGAATGGACTTGGAGGGGAGCAGAGCTCAAGTCACGAGGCTGCGAGTGTCAAACACAAGAGGCCCTCTGATGCCAACTGTCTGTGATGGGGCAGGAGCTGAGAGCGACCCCGCCTGCCCTCCACTCCATTCCTTAGACAGAGACCCTGGCCGGCTATTCTGGCCTGCTTCTCACTGAAAGGCCTCAGCTCCCTCCTGGACTGAACTTTCAGAGCAGGCGTCACACAGCCACCTGATGGAGTTAACTGTGTGCATTTAAAAGATGAAAATAACGATGCTCAGGGCTGTAAGTGTGCCGGAGATGGGCCAGCTTACGTATTTCTGGCAGGAACATGAGTCAGAAGAATTTTTCTAGACAGTAATTTGTTAGTATGGGCCTTAAAAACACCCCGCATGGCCCTGACTCAAATTCCTTGTCAGGGTAAAAAATAATCAGAAAATCAGAATAAAACATGCATCATTATTTGTTAGTAGCAAAAATTTAGAAACTACTAGGATGTCTCAGGAGTGGGAGAGTGCCCTCAATCAGGGTTTTTGCAGCCTTTTTTTTTTTTTTAATGAAACATAGAAAAGATTGTAAAAAATGTCACTATTGAAAGAAAAAGATTAAAATTATAAATGCAGAGTATTCCCAACTGTGTAAAAACTATACATAGGTAAAAGTGGAAGAAAATACATCAAAAAGTGAACTATGATGGAAATGCTTTCCTCAAGTCAGGATAAAAAATAATCAGAAAATCAGAATAAAATATGCATCATTATTTGTTAGTAGCAAAAATTTAGAAATGTGGGCGAATATTTCTCTTTCTGCTTTTCTGTATTTTCCAAATGTTCTATAATAAATGTGTAATACTTTGATGTTGAGAAAAATTGCTTTAAAAAAGGAAATGATCTGGGAATTCCCTGGCGGTCCAGTGGTTAGGACACAGCCCTCACTGCCAGGGCCCAGGTTCAATCCCCCGTCAGGGAACTAGGATCCCACAAGTTGTGCAGCAAAAAAAAAAAAAAGGAACCAATCAAGATGGAGTTTGTCCTCTTGCACAGGTGACGCTGTGGCCCTGGAGGCAGACGTCACGGTAGAAGGGCTCGGCACAGTCAACGAGACAGGGGTCCCCATCATGGCTCACCCCCCAGCCACCTACAGTGACAACACCCTACAGCAGTGGCTGGAGGCCGTGCTGGCCTCTTCCCAGAAGGGTAAGGACCTCTCTCAGCCCCTCCCCAGCTGCCCAGCCCTCTGGTCCTCAGGCCGCATGTGCAGGGGTCCTTCCACTAGGAAGCTAGTCCAGCGCTCGTCAGGAGTTGCTCGTTGCCTTGGCTTTGCAGCCCACCGCTCTAGAGGCCTGGGCTCGGGGAAGATCAGGGAGATGATGGATGAAAAAGTGCAGGGTAAGCTGCAAAGGGCCAAACATGTTTGGGCCCTGAATCCGTGGAACTGGATACAACATGCTCAAAAGCCAAATTCCACCTTCCCCTCCCATGTCTCTTTGCCAGTTATAGTCAGAATCCAGGCATCACCCTAATGTCTCTCCCTCATCCCCCACATCTGCTCAGCTGCTGCACCTGCCAATTCTAACCCTGAACCCTACCCCCTGATCCAGTCCCAGTCACATCATCTTTCCCCTGGAACTCCTTCCTCACTGGCTTCCTGCTTCCAAACTCAGCCCCTACCTGAGTGAGCTTTCCAAAATGCCAATTGTCATGTCACTCCCCTGCTTTAACCCTCCATGGCTCCCATTGTCCTCAGGACAAAGTGTGATCTCCTTGGCCTGTCTTTCAACATCCTGCTCTAACTTCTCAGCCTCATCTCCTGCTGTTCAGGCTCAGGTGGCTTAGGACCCTCTGAGCCTGCCTGTCCAAGAATCACAGTCCCTTTTCATCCGATGCTTGACAACCCCTAAACCAGCCCCAAGTCCCAAGCCCTTACCCGTCATCTGCTTCTTCCCCTTGGTGATGGGAGACAGGAGCTCATTCCTACAGAGGCAAGTCCTTTCTCTCCAGGTTAGCTCTGCCTGTTTGAAAGCCCTTCTTCACACCCAGCGAGAATCTGGTCCCTGTCTTCCCTCCCTGACCCCAACACACATACCATACCTGCTCTCTCTGTCCCAGGAAGTCATGTCTTCTGTTTCTTTCTTCCTTGAGCACGAGGGACCAGTTCCCCAAGCCCTTGGCCCTCTCCCCACAGGCATCAAACTAGACTTCAAGAGCATCAAGGCCGTGGGCCCCTCCCTGGACCTCCTGCGGCGGCTGACCGAGGAGGGGAGAGTTCGGAGGCCTGTGTGGATCAATGCCGACATCCTGAGGGGCCCCAACATGGCCATCCCGATAGAAGTCAATGCTACACAGTGAGTGTCCGCCTCTCTGCCCCAGCTGTGTCCAATCCTCTTCCGTCAACAGCTGGCACAGGAGGCGCTCAGGGGACCTTTGCTGAGTTTGCTTCCAGCCACACCATGTAGTCTGACCTCTGAGCCTTCACACGTGCTATTCCCTCTGCCTTGAATGCCTTTCCCCCATTTCCTGATGAACCTTTGCCCAGTCATTACCTGTCCCAGCAGCTTCCCTGACATCCAAGGCCGCTGAGGGCCTTCACTCACACTTTCTCCCAACAGTCCTGATTTCGCTGGACTATCACTGTCGGATTACAGGTTTGCCACCCTTACTACACTGTTTATTCCTGGACGGCAAGCAGGGCCTAGTCCAGTGACAAGGGCAACACTTGGCCTGCTAGAAAAGTCTAAAGCACTGACTCCTTCCCTAGCCCCCCATGAAATCCCAGCACTACCACCAACCGCCCTCACGTAACACCAGCTGCATGGTGTGCTCCAGTTTACAAAGGGCCACTTAAAAGGAGAGCATATATCTGAGTTGATCTTCACATAGCAATGCCAGGTTAGGAGCATTTTTTCTCACCATTTTGCAGATGAGAAAGCTGACAATAATTGAGGCACAATCTGTTGAATGTTTATTATGTGTCACAGGCACTGTTTAAGTACTCTAGTTGTAGAATACCACTTAACTCTTACTTGAGAATGAGGTAGGTAATATTATTTTCATTTTATTAATACAGGAAATATCTCACTGAAGTTAAATGACTTGCCTAAATCTAGTAATTGGCAGAGTAAAGATTCAAAACCAGGCCTGTCTGACTCTAACCTCCATGCTCTTTACCGTCCATCCATCCATTCTCCCATCTTTCCAGCCAGTCAGCCAACAATCCATCCGTCCAATATTTATCATGATTATCAAACTGAGGTGCATTTGGAAAGCAGCAGTTTGAAAATGTAGTCAGTGGCCCAAGATAAATAATGGTTCACCTTCTTGGAGTGAAGAAAATTACTCAATAATCTGGGGAGAGGGAGAGGGTAACATTATTTGCCTATTAAAATTCGCATCAAGGCAAAATTTGAATGAAATTTTTAAATAAAATATGAAAGTTCAGAGACTCCACAGCTGGGAGAACCCACATCCCACACCTGGGGCTTTAGATTGCATCCCCCCGTCCAGGTGGGTATGTTTACGAAGGCCTGTCCTGCCTGAAAGGATGCCATCTTTGAGAATCAAAGGGGCCGGGTGAGCTGCCCAAGGTCACAGAATCAGGACCCAAACCCAGACCTCCCCGGCACCAAAGTCCATGCCCTACTGTGGGACTTTCAGCAAGGCATTTCTGTTCTTTAGGACTGTGCCCTTATATCATAGATGCAAGAGATCCTGCCTCTTCTTAGCACTGTGATGGGAACCCGGGAGATGAGGAAGGGCCTCTAAAAGACCAGCGTCTCTGATTCTCTGCAGGTTCCTGGCCTTGGTCCAGGAGAAGTATTCTAAGGCAACCCTGTCTCCAGGCTGGACCACCCTCTACCTGCCCCTGTTCCCAAACGGGACGTATACCCGAGCCATGGTAGAGAAGATGCAGGGGCTGGTGGAAGGACTGCCACAGAAGGTCACCTTCCCTGTGCGGGCTGTCATGGTGCGGGCCGCCTGGCCCCACTTCAGCTGGCTCCTGGGCCAATCTGAGAGGTGAGGACTCCCAGGCCCCTGCCACAGCTCCCACTCTCTCCAAGCCCGCTCCCAGGCACTGATGCCCCCGGAAGATCCCAGAGGCTCATGGCTAGAAGGGTCTTATTGATCATCTGGTCCAACCTCTGCTGGTGCTCACATGCTCTACAATGTCCCTGCTTTCTGCTTGTATGCCTCCGGTAATGGGGAGCTCACTATCATCTGAGGCAGCCTGTCCATTGGCAGACAACTCTCTGCCCGTTGGAAAGTGTCTACACTGAGACACAATTTGCCTCCCACAGCTTTCTCCCACGGAAGCCAGCTGTTCCCTGGGGCTGCACAGATTGCACCTACAGCCTCTGCCCCAAGATAGCTCTGTAGGGACTGAGGAAGCCCCATCCCCACCCCTGTACTCTGTCCCCAGCTGCCCAGCACCACCTTCCTCAGCCTCTCCCCACTGGAGGCCGCCCCCTTCCCCTCTTCATACCTGACCTCTAGCCCCACCCCCTGTGCCCGTCTCTTCTGTCCTTGTCTCCTTCGTAAGACAGGACCCAGAAATAGACACTCCAAGTGAGGAGGCAGGGTAGTCCATCTCCCCAGCTCCTCAGCCTCTACTCTCAGTCATCGTTCCCGAGGCCTCTGTGGCTTCTTCTGCCCCCAGGAAGCAGGGTAGTGTTCCTCACCACCCAGCTTGGGTCCAGCTCTGAGCACAGGAGTGGGGCTGAGGGCTGCTGGGCCCAGGCAGGCCCTGAACTGGCTCTCTGGACCCCAGGTACAGCCTGACGCTGTGGCAGGCCACCTCGGACCCCGTGTCGGTAGACGATCTCCTCTACGTCCGGGACAACACCGCCACCCACCAGGTCTACTATGACCTCTTCGAGCCTCTCCTGTCGCAGTTCAAGCAGCTCGCCAGTAGGGAGGGGTCTGGGCAGCGTGGGAAAGGGTGGTGGGGCCGGATTCTGCACAGGGCAGCACTTGGTAGACGCGGCAGCAGAGTTAGGTGGGATGGGGCACTGGAAGGGGAAAATCCTAGGAGGGATAGGAGGAAGGAATCGTTCTAAGCATCAGTTGTATGCCAGACCCCAGTACGGTATGCTAAGCTTTATAGATCTGTGAAGCAGGGATTCCATTTTACAGATAGGGAAACTGAGATTCACAACAGTTAGGTAATTTATACAAAGTCATTCAGCTTGAACGTGGCACAGCTCCTACTGGAACCAGCAAATTCCAAATCCCATATGCTTCCCCTTGCAATACAGTTCCTCGAAGGTTTACTCTAGCATTTCAGAGAATGGCCCCTCCACTGTACCTGCTAATCAGTGATGCAGACACTACCTTGTCCAAACACCTCACTCCCCTGACTCCAAACCTAGGAGAGCCTGCAGTTAGGCCATCTCAAAGGGGACCCATCAGACCTAACATTCCTGCCTTGGGAGCCATCTTGGTGAGGGGGAGGAAATACCAGCTTTGGGGCCACACGGACCTGGCTCCATCAGGTTCCAATCCCAGCAACCCTGCCTACTGGCTGTAGGACCTTGGGCAAATCACCTGTAATCTATAAAACAGGGAATTACAGCTGCCGGGAAGCTTGCTGTGAGACTTAGAGAGGATGCACGGCGCACAGAAGGGCTCTGTGACCAGCGGCCTCTTCATCCTGGCAATTTGCCCCACAGTGAACGCCTCACGGAAGCAAAGCTACTACACGGGAGGCAGCCTGATCCCCCTTCTCCAACTCCCTGGGGATGAGGGTCTGAGCGTGGAGTGGCTGGTGCCTGACATCCAGGGCAACAGGAGCACAGCAACAGTGCGACTCCCAGGTAAGGTCCACCTGCAGCCCCTGTGCTCCTAGCTCAACCACGAGAGTTTCCTACACTTGGGGAAGCTGCCTCAGATCTCCGTTACCATAGCAACACGGCTGCAAGGTAGGGAGTACAGTGCTGTCAAAAGTGCGGGGCTCCGGGCCTTCAGCACCTGTGAGCCCTCAGTCACATCACGCTGCAAGAGAGGCGGGCATGGGCCCCAGGGCTGAGCCGCAGGCAAGGGCCCAGCCGAGCTAGCAACTCATTGAATCATTCTGACGAGTCCCGGGCACATTCATAAAGCAGCCTTCCCACCTGGAACTCAGATCTGATCGACAGATCCCATTACCCCGCTGCTGCCTCCATTGCCTCTTCCAGACAGAGAAGGCATGATCCTGCTGAAAGTTGGCCTCCAGGAGCCTGCAGCTGGGGACCCCGTGCCCATCGTACGTGCCCCAGATGGCCGTGCCCTGACACTGGAGTTCTGCCTGCTGCAGCTGGCCACGCACCCGGGACGCTGGGGCATCCATGTGCACATAGCAGAGCCCACAGCCCTCCGGCCATCCCTGGCCACACTGGCTACCCTCTCCACCCTTGGCCACCTGCCTAGGCCTGTGTGGGTCGGGGCCACAGTCTCCCACGGGAGTTTTGTGGTCCCTGGCTACGTGACTGGCAGGGAGTTGCTTACAGCCGTGGCCGAGGTTTTCCCCCATGTGACGGTGGCACCAGGCTGGCCCGAGGAAGTGCTGAGCAGTGGCTACGGGGAACAGCTGCTCACAGATATGCTGGAGCTGTGCCAGGGCCTCTGGCAACCCGTGTCCTTCCAGTTGCAGGCTGGGCCGCTGGGCCAGAGCACGGCTGGAGTCGTGGCCAGGCTGTTGGCAGCCTCTCCCCGGGCCACTGTCACAGTGGAACACAGCCCTGGCTGGGGCAGCTATGCATCTGTGCGGGCAGTGCTGCTGGCAGCCAGGGCAGTGGAGAGGACCCGAGTCTACTACAGGCTACCCCAGCGTTCCTACCAAGACTTGCTGGCGGATGTTGGCAGAAAGTGACCACCCAGGGGTGCTGGGCTGGTGGACCCCCGGGTCCAGGCTTCCCACTGGGGTGGCAGGAAGGAATAAATGCCTCTGCCTTCCTCAGTGCACTGCGTGTGCGTCCTCAGGGCAGGATGGAGTGGGAGATGGGCGTGAGGTGGCCACTGAAGATGCCTAGAGGGTCTGGAGGCTGGGGGCCAGATCGTTCCGGTTGTCCAAGAGGAACTGCTCACAAGCCTTGAAGGTGGTGTAGAACTCAGAGGAGAGGCCAGTCACATTGGTGGTCACGTAATTGAGAAAGCCTGGGGTGGCCTGGTTATAGTAGGACACCTGCAGGATGGGAAGCCACACTCAGGGAGGCTGGGCCGCGGGAAGGGTGGGAGCTGAGAGGACATGAGGCACGCGGGAGGCAGCCTTGTCACCTGCTAGGAAGGCAGCAAATACCAGCCAGCACCTGGGGCCTTAGAAGACTGCGTGACTGGCGGGTGTGACCTCCTCCAGCTGGTCTCCCCCGACCCCTCACCCCCACCCCGGGTGCTGACAACCCTGGCTTCCCTCTGTCACCACACACTGCTGTCATCACGTGTCTCCCCTGTCAGCCGGGAGGCCCTGGAGGACCGGAGCTGGGTCTCCAGAGCCCAGCACGGAATCCCTTTTAAATAAAGGTGCTCTAGGGCCGTACGCAAGTTAGAATAAGCCCAAGGACTGCCCTGAGGAGCTCGTCAGTTTAGATGTGCTAAGTTAGCTAGCACTGTCCAGGTCCCTACCTGGGGGGAGTCTCAGAGCCACTGTGAGCTGAGGAAGGGGCAATGGGCACCCCCCAGCCACTCTCAGCCTTCTCCCCTACGCTTCAGTTAACACTGACTGCCCTGCTGAGTCTTCTGGGCCCTGAGAGCCATATAAAGCCTTCCTAGACAATAAGTAAATGAGGAGATAGAATTTTAGATCAGAACCCAGGGCTTCTGCCCTCTGTGTCCAGTGCTTTTTCCAAGACCCTGCAGTGGCCTCGGACTTAGCACAGATTAGGTCTTAATGAAGGCTCATTTTCAGCCCCTGACACTCTTAGGCTCCCCTGAGCTGGAAGAGAGAGACTGCTGGCAGGCAGGGGAGCCTGGGTCTGGAACTGTCTGAGCTGGACACTGCTGAGTTCTGGACACAAGTGTGGCTTTGGGGTGAATCTGGGTGGGAGGGGGAAAGGAGACACCCAGCCTCACCTTGGTCAACTGGTCCCCCTCGTGCCAGAAGCAGAAGCCTGAGCAGATGGTCTCCCCACGCCTGTACTCCGAGGTCTCGAGGTGCGTGGGCAGCGTAACTGACCTCATCGCAATGACATAGGGGTCCCTGGAATGGAGGAAGTGTATGGAGGGGACACAGGAGAGGGTGAGGGCCTGGTTCCAGAGCCCTCCTCTGGCACTGACCCAGAGTCTGAGGCACACAGAGCCTGGCTCTGGGCCAAGCTGGAAAGAGGAGATGCCTGTGGGTTCGCAGCTCTGAACTCACCAGGAGCCAGCGTGACTGCACTGTGGACTTTCTGGAAAAGCCCCTCCACTGCAGACACTCAGCAAGCAGTGTTGCGCTTTGGGATTTTTGTGCTTCTTCTTTTTGTCTGTCTCTAGCAGAAGGGATGCCGACTCTCGGGCATCCCCAGCATGACACAGCTGACAGCCTCACCGCCCTTCAGCCAACACGGGCCTTCGGAGGCTGGAGGCCAAGGAGTTGGCCACGTGAGAACTGGCCTGTCTGTGGCCTGGGGTAAGGCGCCCTCACTACCCCAGGGACAGAGACCACCTCGCTTTAGAGCATGAGTGACTAGAGGGGCCATACATCCCCATGTCCTCCATTCTACCCACAGTAAGACCACTGCGGCCAGTAGGAAGCAGAGGGCTGACTCTAGGCTGATGTCCCCTCCCCGGGGAGGAAGACGAGCCCTGCCCACCTCCCACCCCAGAAGGCAGGCACGCACCTGTTGTCACAAGGCTTCCGCCGAGAGGCCAGGATCACAAAATCCTGGGGCTTGGGGTCACCACCGAGGGCAGGGCTGACGATGTGGTAGATGGCATCATCCTCGTCCACCTGCTGCACTAGCTCCACGCTCCTGTACAAAACCCACGGGCGTCACACCAGCTCCTCGTGTGAGAGCAGGTCTGACCCAGGCCCTCCTGTGCTTCAGCTGCCCTGAGCAGATGCTTGGGGGATATTTCACCCACAACACTGCTCAGCAGGGACCACAGGAGGGCAGAAAAGGCTGGCAAGATAAACACACACACAGGCACACAGACACATACACAAGCAAATGAACACACACACCCGTGGGCACACGTGCACAGATACATAGATAGACACCCACCGATGCACACACAAAACTATGGGTGTCTGTCTATGTCTGTGCAGATGCACATACCCTACACAGATGTGTGATGATTTAGTAGGTGTACTGAATATTTAGTGAGTGCCCACTGTGTGCCAGACACTGTTCTAAGAGCATTATGGGTACTATCTCACTTAACCCCACATCAGCCCATGCAGTTGGTACTCTTAGTATCCCCATTTTATAGATGAGGGGGCTGAGACTCAGAGAAATAACTCACCTCCGGCCACAGAGCCAATAAGGAGGCAGGTGTGGGACGTGCTTGGGCTGTTGGGCGCCAGAGCTGTGCCCCTCGGGTCCGGGCACACTGCACGCATGTGCCCAGGTAGACACACGTAGGCTTACACCAACACACGCACACACACAAGGACATCCACGCAGAGACACACACAACCATGTCCAGACCCGCCACCTTTTCCCTGCTCTCCCGCCCACCCTGGAAGCTGCCTCAGGAACAGGGCAGCTGTGGGCAGGGTGGAGGAAAGCTGCTAGGGCCTCCCTTCCCCTCAGGACACACCCCCCAATCCCATCAAGCATCAAGATCTGATCGGGCCTTCAAGGCCCACACCAGCCCGCCTCCTCCAAGAAGCCTTCCTACCACACGCCCAACCCCTTCTCTCCAACATCCACCACCAAATCCCCTCCCAGGCTTCCAGGATGGCATGGCCAGCAGGCCTGGGGCCAACCTAGACCAGGGTTTTTTAAAGCAACTCAGCCCTTTTTGCAAAGAAACCTTAGGCAGAAAGCCTGTGTGTGAACAGCTATAAGCAGGCCTGCTTTGGTGAAGAGAGATGGGGAAAGGTAGGGGAAGGCCAATTTGTCAAATATCAACTCACCAAATGACCTGCTTACTGAATTTCCAAATACACAGATCCTCCTTATGGATACACTCAGGAATATAGGCTCCTCTTAATAAGCCATTGGAGAAATGATCAAAGAACGCCCAAAGGAGGGTGTTGGCATAACAGAAAATGACTTGAAAGGGATTTGAAAAAATACCAGTTTCAACTTTAACATTCCCATATTAAACACTGAAATTTTGGCTATTTTCCTAAGCAAAAACTTACATGGAGAGTCAATAAATTTGGGGAACAAATGCATTTATAGGAATAACATTTATATTCAGTAACTCACTACATTAAAAAATAACATTCATGTACATATCCATACAAAGAACTGGCAAACTTGGTAAATTCAGCAAATTGGCCGTTCTCTGAGTTACCCTGAGTCTGGGAGGGGTTCCCACCCACCCCCTCCACTTCCAGCTACCACCCCACGCAGTCCCTAAGCCCCCTCTGGGAAGGCAGAACTCCACAGAACACGCTTTGAAAATCACTGATCTATCCCTGGGTGCAAATCTACAACCCACGCCTCAAGTACCCATTTTAAGAGGAGGGAAACTGAGGCCCAGAAAAGACATAACTTGTCCATGGTCACACAGTTAGTTAGGCCAGGAACAAGACTTAAACCCAGGCCCCCGACTCCAATTCCAGGCTCACTCTCTTCCTTGAGGGCTTGGACTACCCTTGACTCTGACGCTCACCTAACACATAAGCAAGTGCCCCACCCCCATCCTCCCTGCTAAAGGCCGGCAGGGGCTGAGCACAGTGGGGGGACGGCTCAGGAGGAGACACCTGAGGGCCCACCTCTGCACCCCCACCCCGCTGCCCTCACCGGTAGTGCTTGTCCCATTCGGGCCTCCGACGGAGGTCTGAGAGCAGCAGGAAGGCCTGGGTGGTGTCCACGTGCACCAGCATCTCCATGTGGAAGGAGAGGAACTTGTCCTCCTCTAGGGTGTACAGGCGGACCTGCATGGGCCAGAGGGCAGCCTCGTTCCCGCGCCTCCTCCTCAGCCTATGCTGGGGACCGGGGCTGGAAGCTCAGGGCTGCCACTGATTGCTGTGTGACTGTGAACAAGCGACTCAACCTCTCTGAGCCTCGGTCGCATTCCCATGAAAATGGGAGATTCAGCACAAGTGGATAGGAAGGTGTCTGAAGGAGCAGTGACTGCATGCATAAGCACGGGATGGAATGGTACTCACTACGAAATGGAACAAACTCAAACAAGCACTCAACACGAGTGAATGCCTTGTGCCAAGAGAAAGAAGTCAGATTGAAAGGTTATATACTGTATGACTCCCGTATTGGACGTTCTCCAAATAGACAAAACTAAAGGGACAGAAAACTGATCCGTGGTTTCCTGAGGCTGGGGGTGGGAAGAGGCTTGACCACAATGGGGAAGGAGAGAAACTGGGGGGGATTATGGAAATGTTCTGTATCTTGATTATGGTAGTGATTCTGTAACTTTATGTGTTTTCCAAACTAGTAGAATTATACACTAAACAGGGGACATTTTACTACATGTAAATTATATCTCAATTTTTTCAATGTGGAAAAAATTTTTTAAAAGAAGATAAAGAAGCAGGGGCCGACACAACAACAGAATGAATCCTCAGAGCCAGGTGCCATCCAGCCCCCTAAAGTCACAGGCCAAAGTGGCAGAGCTCAAGTCCTCCCTCAGCCCGCGCTTGCCCCAGGCCCCCATCCCAGCAGCGCCTCACTGTAGAAGGAGCAGAGAGAGGGAGGACACAGTGGGGGAGGATGAAATGGGGGGCAAGAAGGTGGGTGGGCAGGAGAGGATCCGGAGTGGGGGATGCCCACTCCAGGCCCTGGGGGGGCAGGTTTGCTTCTATAACTGGGCTGGTTTCATGACCTCATCCAGCTCCTTTTAGGGAATCTCCCTTTGACTGGAGTGCTTTGAGAGGGTTTTTGTGTCTCACAGTCAGTCACCTCTGGTGGCTCCGAGGAGGAAGGAAAGCTGGGAGGGTGGGGTCAGCTACCTGGCTGATCTCTGAGGACAGCACCCAGTTGTCCCTGGCCACGAGCATCTTCAGGGAGGAGACGTTGTTGTAGCTCAGGTATACCTGGACAGAGCACACAGAGAAGCCTCAACTTCCACCTTCCTCGGGAGCTCCGTGCCGGGCTGCGCTGGGGCGGGGAGAGGAAACTGGACGTGAAGGAAGGAGCCCTTGGCTTTGGGAAAGGAGGCCGGGGCTTGGCAGATTCCTCCTCCTCTTGGGGCCCCAGCTCCCTCCTGCCAAGCAAGGGGACACTGGCTACCTGTGCCAGTCTTGCGGCAGCAGTATCCTGGCCCCTCCGAGCCTACCTCCAAACCCGCTCACAGGAGGGGAGGATCGGGGATCCCGACAAGCCTGAGAACGGTCCGCTCAGACCAGAAGGCCTCACCTGGTTGCTAGGGTCCCAGGGGACAGAGAGGGGCATCTCCGCCTGCTTACAGGACACGATGTACTTCCTGGGAGAGAGGAAAGAAAACAACCTTGTTCCCTTGGGAGCCCATCTCTTTACACAGACTTCACTGCTGGCTTACCGTGTGCCAGGCCCTGTGCTCAGCCCAGCGGCGTGGGAGAGACTCCTGTCTGGCCAGGGAGACTGGATGGGCACACAGAAAACAGCAGCTGAGGACATACACACTCAGAGGCGGGGACGGGCTGGGGGAAAGATGCAGACCCCCAACACCCTTGCTGAGCCACTTCACTCTGGCTAAAGCGACTTCACCCTTATGCCTCGGTGTTCTCAGCTGTAAAATGGGATCAGTGGTCACACCTGCCTCCTCATGGGGTCATCACAGGGAGAACAGTGCTTGGCATATGGTAAACCCTCCATATATGCACATTTTTCTTATTAACATCGGATGGTGAATCCTGGTGCGTTAACAGCCCTTTCAAGTTTGTAACGTGCTTTCACAGCAGAGTCATTCACACCTGGATTTGCTTCTTAAGCAATTGCATCTCCTCTCAGAGCCTTTCTTTCTTCATCTGCCAAACGGGCATCAGAGTCAATGGAAGGAACACAAGAAGTAAAACTGGCCACACCTGGCCAGGTTCAAATTCTCATTCCGCCCGTCATTCCTATCTGAGTGCCCGTGGCCACCTAATCCCTCAGTGTCCTCGCCTGTACAAGGGGCCAGTAAGACCACTGTGTCATGAGGCCAAGACCACAGGCTGCCTGGATGTAAAGGCCCAGCCCAGGGGCAGCACCGAAGAAACACAAGTTCCCAGGGCCAGGGAGCAGACAGGGAAGCCCTAGAGCCGTGTCCACTCCCACCGCCCGGCCCCCACTTTCCTGTCCAGGCGGATCTTCTTCCTGGCACTGGCCTCTCGGTACCGCCGCTCGCCATCCTGGGGAGAGGAGCAGAGACAGACAGTGGTGCAGGAGGGACAAACAGCTTGCCCCTGCCCCCATTACTGCCTGCCCCCTTCCCCAAAGGGCCCAAGGAGACCCTCCCTGCAGCCCTAAAGTGAAGTTCAGATCTCACTGGGGCAGCCTGCACAGGACAGTGCCCTGTCACTGAGCTCCAGCCCCAGCTTCCCCTGAGGCTCCCTGAGTGACTTTGGGAACACCACCTGCCCTCACTGTACTTGCTTCCTCCTCCGTAAAAGGGGATCCCCAAAGGGCACTTACAACGCTAAGAACCCACATTTATTGAGCACTTGCTATGGGCAGGCATGCTTCTGAAGTGTTTTCCAGGCAAAACTGCATCTAAGCAGTATGACAACCCTCTGAGGTTGGCACTAGTACTGTCCCCAATTATTTTATTTCATTTCATTTCATTTTATTATTTTAATTGCCTGCACCGTGCAGCTTGCGGGATCTCAGTTCCCCCACCAGGGACTGAACCTGGGCCACGGCAGTGAAAGCCCAGAATCCTAACCACTAGGCCACCAGGGAACTCCCAGTACTATCCCCATTTTACAGAGGAGGAAACTGAGGCACGGAAAGGCTAAGTGGCTCAGCCAAGGTCACAGGGCTAAGGAGTGGGGACAGGAACAGAACCCAGATGGCCTGACCCAGAGCCCACCCTCTGAACCACTACTTCTAACATCTCCCGACTCGTGAACATTAAGTGGCAAAGGCCTGAAAGGGCCTCGTGGACTGTCCACTGTCCCATCGCCTGCCAGGCTCTCTGCTCCTCCAGCCACCACCCATCTTGACTCCCCAACGCCCAGCTCTGGAGCGGGGGTCTTCACAGCCCATGCTCAGTCTTGTAAGGTGGGCAGGCTGGGTGGGTGACCTTCCTGGAGAGAAGGGGCAACCGCTCCAAGGTCACTCCCTGGCTCCCCAGAAGCAAGGCTGAGCCGGACTTGGAGGCACAAGGGAACATTGTTTAGAGCCAGCTTTGAACCCAGGTCCCTGACTCTCATTCCTACGCTTTTTGCTCCCCTGTCACCATGGTCAGAGCAGTCGCCACTTACTCAGCCCAGAGCAAGGTCAGTATCTCCCCAACAACCCTGCGAGGCAGGAACTGCAGATACACCCTCTTTACAGATGGGGAGTGAAAGCTCGCAGAGGGCACCTGCTAGAACGTGGCCAAGGTGGGGTTCCAACCCACCTCTGACCCCAAAGCCAGTGCTCTTACAGCTCTGCAGGCTCATGAATGCCTGTTAACACCCAGCACGTGGTCTGAGTTCTTCCAGGAAGCACAGGGTGCCTTCCTTGCACAAGGAGCATCCCTGGGGGCGGGTTATACCAGGGCACTCGGGGCTGGCTATGCCCCAGCAGAAGGACAGAGCTGGGTCCACTCCCCAGTCCTATCACCCTGGGCAGAGAGGGAGGGGGGCTGGTAGTGGGGCACTCACCCCAGGCTGGGGCCGAATCCAGGGTAGCATCTGAGGCTGGTTATCTGCATCCAGGACCACAAAGGTCATGAAGGCGCTGTTGATGTGCCGCCGCTGGGTCTCGGCCTCCTGGCGGTAGGCCTCCACACACACGCCCACCTCCATGCTGAGGGGAATGGAGGGCTGGTCTCAGCTGGATAGACCTTCCCGAGGCCACCCCCTCCCCAACACGCACGCACACATGCACAGATGCACACACGTACTCCTGCAGTTCCTCCCACAGCCCAGATCAGAGTCCGATGGGCAGGAAACCCAGAACTGTTCCCTTTCAACAATGTTTACAGAGTGCCCACTGCACCCCTGGCCCCATGCTTGTCACTGGGGTCACAGAAATGAATAAACCGGTCCAGTCTAGGTCCTCATGGGCTAACAGGGGATGGGGCAACAAACGTCTATATAAAATACGTCACGTAAGCTGCAAAGGGTGATGGAAAGACATAAGAAAGGGGGTGGAGGGCTTCCCTGGTGGCGCAGTGGTTGAGAATCTGCCTGCCAATGCAGGGGACACGGGTTCGAGCCCTGGTCTGGGAAGATCCCACATGCCGCGGAGCAACTAAGCCCGTGCGCCACAACTACTGAGCCTGTGCATCTGGAGCTTGTGCTCCGCAGCAAGAGAGACCGCGATAGTGAGAGGCCCGCGCACCGCGATGAAGAGTGGCCCCTGCTCTCCGCAACTAGAGGAAGCCGTTGCACAGAAACGAAGACCCAACACAGCCAAAAATAAATAAATAAATTAATTAATTAATTTAAAAAAAAAAAAAAAGAAAGGGGGTGGAGGGGCAGAGCCTAATTTGAGAAAATGTTCATCATACACCTATTCACCAGCACTCTAATAGCCGTAGCCATGCTCCTGACAGCTCAGTCGCTGCTGTTTCTGCATCTCCTACTGTCTTTATGAATTATAAAATAGCAGCCACCTCCATTCCCCCTCACTTAGGAAGGTCTATGATCCCAGAATGTGGACATTATGCAGATGGGAAAATCAAGACCTAGAACAGGGCACTAACTTGCCCAAGGTCACACAACAGTCAGGAAGAGAAGCTGCACTAGAAACCAGGCCTCACAGCTCCTAGTTCAGGGCTTTCCCCCTGCATGACAGTACAATGTGTGATAGTCAGACTGTGAATAGTAAAATAATAATAATAATTTTAAAAATAATAATAAGCAGCAGGAATGGCTGACCTTCACTGAACGTTTTCTCTGGCATTCTACCAGTAACCCCTCATTGAATCCTCACAACTATGAGGTAGTTGTGGTGAGCCCCATTTTACAAGTGAAAGAACTGAGACTCAGAGGGGTTAAGTAACTTGCCCAAAGTCACACAGCTGATAAGCCATGAACCAAATTTGAACCCAGGCAGCCTGGCTCCAGATCCCTCACTTTTAACAACTACGCTGTCGTTGAAAATGACCAAATCTTTGAAATCACCAAAAAAGCTTTCATGGGGGTATCAGAATTCATTGCAAAGGTAAGGGCTCTGGGAACTAACTGCTGTTTTAGGAAAAGGGTAGGAAAGGGTTTGATAAACAAGGGAACACTGGCAAGAGGTGGCCCTGTGACCTGAGCATCCACAGTGTGGCAGGACCAGAGACAGGAGCCAGGGAGAGAGACAGAGACACACCAAGCACACGGTGTGACCTGTGATGGCGGCAGGCACAGGGCTCGGGAGGCCAGAGAAGGAACATCAGAGCTGAATCTTGGTGATGGTAAAGGGACCCAGCAGCCAGGCACAGTTCAGATCTCATAGACCTCGTCTACAGGGGAAACGGTTCCTGCAGTTTTGCGGTAAGGTCCCTTCTCAGGTCAGGAAGAGCCCTCAACCCCAAGAGGCCCCATCTCACCCATCCCAGCCCCACACCTGTGCTTGAAAGCGTTGTTCACGATGGCCTTCAGCACCAGGCGGTCCCCAACCTGGGATGGGCCCCGGAAGTGGAACATCTCAATGGCCTTCAGCGTAGGGTGGGCACGGCACAGCCGGCTGGAAGAGGCGGGGGTCAGCGGGACAGGACAAATGCCTCCAGTGCTTCAGCCACTGGCTTGGGCCAGCCTTCTCCTGCTGCCCCCATCCCCAGACCCAGCCCAGAACCACATGTACCACCCTCTGGCCCACCCACTCCCACCCAACCCAGTGACAGCTCTGCCCAGAGGAAGAGAACTAAAGTCCAATATCACAGCTTAGAATACTGAGGTCTACGTGCGTAGCTGGAAAAAAAGCTGAATTTGAGGTGACATAGGAAAGGGCAGGGCTCGCGGTAAACCTTTTCCTTCTAACTTTTACACCCTGGCACCTGCTGTTCCTACTATCTGGAAGCCCTCCCCTTACCCAAAGCTACTCGTCATTCAAGGCCCAGGTGAAGTACTCCTCCTCCAGAAAGCCTTCCCTGACTATCCACACTCTGAGCCTCCTCTGAGATCTTATTACCCTCATAGCCTGGGCTGCCCCAAATAGCATTGCTTATGTACTGTGTCCACAGGTTAAACACAGAGGAGGGCCATTGGAGCTGGTCTCTAAAGGGTGAGGAAGAATTTGCCTGGCTGAGGAGACTGTGGGTTGGGGAGGGCACTCATGGCAGAGCCAACAGCCAGTACAAAGTCATGGAGGTATGAGAGTGTCAGTTAGTGAATGTCAGTTATCATAACTATAAAAAAAAGCCCCGACACTTGGAGCAGAACAAGACCCGGACAGGCACAGAGGTTATAGGAAAAGGAAGCAATTATTTCCGCCTCTAGGGAGAAGGGAACAGTGAAAGAGGCTTCATGGAGGAGATGGGCAGGATTTTAGCAGACAGAGAATACTGGAGTTGGCATGGTGGGAAGTCAGCCAGGAGTGAAGGCAGGGGATGGGAGCATGGAGGATTGGAAGGGGAAAGGCAAATGGCTTGATTTGCAAGAAGTGTTAAGATCCAGGAAGCAAGCAAGCAGGGCCAGGGCAAGGGGAGGCCCTGGTGCCAGCCAGGGGGGCTTGGCATTTCCCATGCCATGATGGGAACCACGGAAGGAATGGTGAGCTCACAGAAAATCATTCCTCTCTGGTTATCTGGGTCTGAAGTCCCCAGGTTACCTTGAAAGAACAGCCAAGCTTCTGAAGCCTTGAATGCCAGTACCAAGCTGGGGTTTCTCCCGCAGAGGGAGCTGGCCGAGGGAAGGAGGAGGAGAAAGGAGGGGAGGCACAGGCAGGGCACTGCCCTCACCTGGCTGCAATGGTGGCCACGTTCTCCATCCAGGCCATGATCTGGCCCCCGAAAGTATTGCCCTGGTGATTGGCGTGTGGGGGCAGGACCAGCTCCACACTCTCCACTCGAGTCTTCTCGGCTGGCACCATGCGGCTACAGTCTCTGCTCTCCAGATCTGACCAGAGAGGCGCAGAGCGAGGGAGGCGGGGAGGTGAAAAAGTTCCCAAGGGCAGACCCTCCCCACGGGCAGCCCAGGACCCCCATGCCCACCAGTCCACCCCACGCAGATTCTTTTATTTATTCAGCACCAAGGAGGTGCCGTGCAAGGAGGAGAAAGGAGGGGAGGCACAGGCAGGGCACTGCCCTCACCTGGCTGCAATGGTGGCCACGTTCTCCATCCAGGCCATGATCTGGCCCCCGAAAGTATTGCCCTGGTGATTGGCGTGTGGGGGCAGGACCAGCTCCACACTCTCCACTCGAGTCTTCTCGGCTGGCACCATGCGGCTACAGTCTCTGCTCTCCAGATCTGACCAGAGAGGCGCAGAGCGAGGGAGGCGGGGAGGTGAAAAAGTTCCCAAGGGCAGACCCTCCCCACGGGCAGCCCAGGACCCCCATGCCCACCAGTCCACCCCACGCAGATTCTTTTATTTATTCAGCACCAAGGAGGTGCCGTGCATCTCCCATCTCCCGGCGGGAGAGAGCTCATCAGGGAAGGCCTGTGAAAGAGGTAGCCTTTCACCTGGCTTGCAGGCTGCTCAGAGATGCCACAGGCAGGGAGGGGAGGTTGAAGCCCTGAGCCAAGTTCTGGAGACCAGACAGGCAGGACAGTCACAGGCAGGACAGTCACAGGGAGGCCTTGGCTTAGCTGGAGCTGAGGGCAAGTAAAGCAGCACCAGATGAGGCTGAGTGGTCAGCCAAGGGCCCGGATGCCAGGCTCAGGCATTTGGACTGATGCTTGGGTAGAAGGGCTGTCAAGACAGGAGGGATCTACAGGGGCTGCAGTGGGATGGATGGTTCCCATGGGCCTTGACCACTGTAGGAAGAGCTGGGCCTGCCCAGCCAGGGCTTCCGGGCCCAGCATAAATAACAGCACACGGAATTCAGAGCACAGCTCACTGCCTCACTGGTGTTTGCTACTTCTGCCTGCTCTCTCTCCACTCTGGGCAGCTGAACTACCCTTGGTTGGTCCTAAAATTGCCTCCTTTAGGTTTCAAGGATGACTCTGCATTCTAGTGTTCTGGACATCAGTGAACAAATCCAAGGTCACCCCTCTAGGCCTGTGCCCAGCCTGTGCCCTCTGTCAGAAAACCCTGCCTCACCTCTCCACCTGTCAAAATCCTCCCAGTCCAAAGTGGACCTTTGTGTGCTGGTACAGGACACTCTCCAAGATATGCTTTTAAGGGGAAAGGAGCAAGATACAGAACAGTATGTACTGTATGTTTACTTTTGGGGAAAAAGAGAGGGCAAACTGGTGGGTAGTATGCTTAAATATGCAGAGAATACTTCTGGAAAGATGCCCCCAAATGAAGAACAGTAGCTGCCTCTGGAGGGAACCTTGGTTCTGGGGTAGAGAGAGTCTTGCTTTTTACTCTGTCTCTATGCCTACACCTATCTCTAACTACCTACCTACCTAGCTACCTATCTGCTTTTTGAAAAGTCCTAGGGTTTCAAGGCCAAGCTCAACACTACCTTCCCAAATACCTTGACTCCTAGAGACCCAAATGCATTTAGCGGATTAAAACGCTTTTCTGGGGCTTCCCTGGTGGCTCAGTGGTTGAGAGTCCGCCTGCCGATGCAGGGGACACAGGTTCGTGCCCCGGTCTGGGAAGATCCCCCATGCTGCAGAGCGGCTGGGCCCGTGAGCCGTGGCCGCTGAGCCGGTGCGTCCAGAGCCTGTGCTCCGCAACGGGAGAGGCCCGCGTACCGCAAAAAAAAAAAAAAAAAAAAAAAAAAAAAAGGGTTTTCTGTATGTCCCAGCTCCATCTTCATGGCTCCTGGGAGCTGGGCGAGATGTCCAAACGCTCCCTTTTCCCCGAAGGAACCTTGAGGCAAGAGGGCCATCCAGGCCTGAGGCCACCCGTGGGTGGACATCCCAAGGACCCTCCCTTCCTCCCTCTGCTCAGTAAGGGCCCAGGACAGAGGGGGCCATGCAGGACATGGGCTGCCCGCCCCACACTCGGCGCTCACCATCCTGAATGACGCAGTTGGCCAGGAGGTCCTTGATGGTGTCTGTGTAGACCAGCCGCATGCGCCGGCGCTCGGCTGCCACGCTGTGCTCTGTCTTCTCCTCCTCGGTCCGCAGCGTGATCTGCTTCAGCTTCACCTGTGGCAGGGGGTGAGGTGGGGGGGTGCTCAGGACAAGTTTCCTGAAATAGCATGAGAGCCTGTCCCCCAAACAGCCATCTCACGCCTGGGGCTGCTGGATGGTTACAAGTCTTGTCCCCTCTTTGTCCCCATCTTCCATCTCCCTGTTGACTGATACATCACTTTCATCCTCCAGTATCCCCGTCCCCATTCTTGGGCAAAGGCACTGTGGATGGGGGGTGTTGATGCAGGACATGGGAGGCAATGGAGAGAACTGGAGGATCCTGGGGTGCGAGATGCACAGGGAGAGGTGGGGAAAAGCAGAGCGGGGAGGCGCCTGGGGTTCAACCACAGCACGGGGTGGGCCTTCTTCTGGGGATTCCCTGCTGTGCCCCCACCTCTACCCCTCCACTAACCCCCAGAATCACCACGTAGACAGGTACCCAGGTGGTCCGGCAGCATCGGGTGGTCAGGTGTAGCCCCCTACCTTGGAGAGCTCCCGGTGGGCCACAAAGGTGGCCAAGGCCTTGCACACGCTCCACTGCTTGTCAGAGCACAGGTCCTCAGAGGCCACCTGGATGCCTACCTGGAGAGGAAGAGCAAGGTGGACGACTGAGGAGGGAGGAAACAGAGCTCACCAACCCGAGGCCCCGAAGGTGGACACAGCAAGTCCCACCCCAGGCCTGGCCTCTGGTGCTTCTGTATCACCTACCAAGTCCAGGGGGCTAGAGACCTGGGGTAGGTTCTGATTCTGCCCCTGGCTCCCTGGGACACCTTGGGCAAGTCACTTCCTTTCTCTGGGCCTCAGTTTCCTCATCTGTAAAATGGGAATGATGAGGCCCTCTTCCAGAGCTCACAGAGCCCCATGCATCCCCAAAGAGTCCTCCCATTAAACCTTCAACAACCCTGCCGCATAGGAATCATGTTCCCATTCTACAGATGTGCAGACAGAGGCTGTGGGAGGTAACCTAATGGACGGAAGTCCAGCGCCCTCCTCCAGACCACTGCCTTCAGGGTCAGGCACAGCGGCTATCTTCCCTGCATTCCTGAGACCACCTGGCTGCTGAAGAGAGGGTCTGAGACTAGGTGTGAAGACCCAGGAAGCTGGAAGTCAAGGCTCACATTGGAATCTACATGGCTTGGTGACCTGGGGCAAATCCCTTCCCCTCCCTAGCCTCAGTTTTCCCTTCTATGTTATGGGTATTGGACATTGCCCTAGGATCCCCCCAACCCTGCCAGCTGTTTCAGAACTCTGCTGCCTCAAATGGGGCACTGTGAGTGTGAGTGTGAGTGTGCCCGAGCTGGCGGCTGAGAATGAAGAGGAGGTAGAAACCCACCCACCCACCTGCTCACCTCCATACTGGAGTTGAAGGCCCGGTTCACCTTGGCCTTGATATTCACCACTTGTCCAACACTGAGGAGAGAAAAGCAGGAGGTAAGCCTCCAAGAGGGGACAGAGGGAGAGAACAGGTGTCTCTGCTGAGAGGAACAGGCAGGAGAACATCACGGCATATGGAGCATATTCACATCTACCATGTCACTGAGTCCTCAAAGCAAGCTGGCAAGACAGTGTTAGCACCTCATTCTACAGGTGGGGAAGCTGGGGCAAGAGAAGTGGCATGATGTCATTCATCTCCCCCTTTCCCCTGTTTCCCCTTGTCCAATGAATGCTCAAGCTTCTCTTTGCTCTCAGCTCCACAGTCCTTCCTAAGGAAAGCTCTCCCTGCCCTCCCGGAGCCCCATAAGGTTCACCCTCCTAACACTTCTTCCAACAGATTGACCTCTGTCTCCCCCACAGTCCTTAAGCTCTGCTGGGGCAAGGATCATGTCTGTTTTGCTCACCACTGAATCTTCAAGTCCTTGCACATGGCACGAGGTAAGCCATGAATAGTGGCCTACTGAATTAATGAATTCCACAATTATTGCATGCCTACTAAGCACAAGATAACTATAAATACAGGGGAGGAAGGGAAATAAAAACATGTAAAGAATACCTACTATGTACCAGGCACTGTGCACGACCTCATTTGAACCTCAGAACAAGTTTGGCAGGTAGGTTTAGGGGGGGCTGAGTATCAGAGAGGGTAAGCCATTTGCCTAAGGTCACCCAGCTAAAGATGGACAGAGCCAGGATTCTAGACTGATTCTACTGACCACCCTAGCCCTGCTCTTTCCAGCTGCAACTGTCCCTCTGGAATGACTCCCAGGTCCAGATGAACATCAGAATCCCTGAGGGAGCCACTTTGCTGCCCTGTGCTGACTTTTTTTTTTAGTTATTTATTTATTTATTTATTTATTTATGGCTGCATTGGGTCTTCATTGCAGCGCGCAGCCTTCCTCTAGTTGCGTCCAGCGGGGCTACTACTCTTCTTTTTTTTTTTTTTTTTTTTTTTTGCGGTACGCGGGCCTCTCACTGCTGTGGCCTCTCCCGCTGCGGAGCACAGGCTCCGGACACGCAGGCCCAGCGGCCATGGCTCACGGGCCCGGGCCGCTCCGCGGCATGTGGGATCCTCCTGGACCGGGGCACGAACCCGTGTGCCCTGCATCGGCAGGCGGACTCCCAACCACTGCGCCACCAGGGAAGCCGGGGCTACTACTCTTTGTTGCGGTGCGTGGGCTTCTCCTTGTGGTGGCTTCTCTTTGTTGTGGAGCACGGGCTTAGTTGCTCCATGGCATGTGAGATCTTCCTGGACCAGGGCTCAAACCCATGTCCCCTGAATTGGCAGGTGGATTCTTAACCACTGTGCCACCAGGGAAGTCCTGACTTGTTCATTTCTGTTATTATTATTGTTTTTTTAGTAGTTCTAATAGTCAGGTAGGGGACTATCATTTTTAGGAGATGCATGCTGACATATGGAGGGATGAAGTGTCATGATGTCTGCAACTTACTTTCAAATAGTTCACACAACAGTGATACTGTGGATTCCATTCCAGACCATGGCAGTAAAGCAAATATTGCAATAAAGCGAGTCACACAATTTTTTTGGTTTCCTGGGGCATATAAAAGATATGTTTACACTATACTGTAGTGTATTAAGTATGCAAATGCAATATGTCTAAAAAGCAATATACATACCTTAATTTAAAAATACCTTCTTGGGACTTCCCTGGTAGAGCAGTGGTTAAGAATCCGCCTGCCAATTCAGGGGACACAGGTTTGAGCCCTGCTCTGGGAAGATCCCACATGCCACGTAGCAACTAAGCCCATGCGTCACAACTACAGAGCCTGTGCCCTAGAGCCCGCAGGCCACAACTACTGAGCCCGTGTGCCGCAACTACTGAACCCCGTGTGCCTAGAGCCCATGCTCCACAACAAGAGAAGCCACCGCAATGAGAAGACCGCGCACCGCAACAACGAGTAGCCCCGGCTCATGCAACGAGAGAAAGCCTGCGTGCAGCAATGAATCCCCAATGCAGCCAAAAATAAATAAACTTATTTTTTTAAAAAACAAACTTTCTTGCTAAAAAATGCTAACCATCATCTGAGCCTTCAGCCAGTTGTAATCTTTTTGCAACAGTAACATCAAAGATCACTGATCGGGGCTTCCCTGGTGGCGCAGTGTTTGAGCGTCCGCCTGCCGATGCAGGGGACGCGGGTTCGTCCCTGGTCCGGGAGGATCCCACGTGCCGCGGAGCGGCTGGGCCCGTGAGCCATGGCCGCTGGGCCAGCGCGTCCAAAAAAAAAAAAAGATCACTGATCACCATAAAAAATATAATAAAAATGAAAAAGTCTGAAATATTGCAAAAATTACCAAAATGTGACACAGAGACACTAAATGAACCAACGTGGTTGGAAAAATGAGGTCACTAGATTTGCTTGATGCAGGATTGCCACAAACCTTCAATTTGTAAAAAAATGCAATATCTGCAAAGTGCAATAAAATGAGGTATGCCTGTATTTATCCACATACAGATAAAGCAAATTTAGCAAAGTGTTCATTATTGACTCTCAGTAGGGAGGATCACAGCACTATTCAACTTTCTATAATTTTGAAAGTTTTCATAATAAAAAAGTAGGAAAAAAAAAAACTTCCCTCATCCCCCAAGTAAAAATAAGTCTATTTTTTGCAGTGCTAAAAAAAAGAGAAGGGCTTCCCTGGTGGTGCAGTGGTTGAGAGTCCACCTGCTGATGCAGGGGACACGTGTTCGTGCCCCGGTCCAGGAAGATCCCATGTGCCGCGGAGCGGCTGGGCCCGTGAGCCATGGCCACTGAGCCTGCGCGTCTGGAGCCTGTGCTCCGCAACGGGAGAGGTCACAACAGTGAGAGGCCCACGTACTGCAAAAAAAAAAAAAAAAAAAAAAAGAGAGAGAGAGAGAAAGAAGTTTGCGACCCTTCCCCTTCCTCCTCCTCCCCTCCCCCTCTCTAGCCCCCCGCAAAGCCAAGCGGTAACCCATTGGGACTCCCAAGCTTCTCTTCCTTCCCGACTGTCCTCCGTCTCACAGCTCAGGACAAAACTGTCTCCATCCGCAGGGTCAGGGCACAGCCTCCTTGGGGCCCCCTCCAAGCCGCTAATTTCCCAACACCCCTCCAGAGGCAGCTCCAACAAACAAATGTGACCCCTGTTCAAGCTCTTCCCCAAGACCAATTTACTAGCAGGGGACAGAGGAACATGTTAAATGACACCACAGTGATGCTAACAGCAAAACCCAGATGATGAAGAACTCTAGAGAACAAATAACCAGGTGTCTTCAACAAATAAACTTCGGGCTTCCCTGGTGGTGCAGTGGTTAAGAATCCGCCTGCCAGTGCAGGGGACACGGGTTTGAGCCCTGGTCTGGGAAGATCCCACATGCCACGGAGCAACTAAGCCCGTGGGCCACAACTACTGAGCCTGTGCTCTAGAGCCCGTGAACCACAACTACTGAAGCCCACACACCTAGAGACCGTGCTCAGCAACAGAGAAGCCACCGCAATGAGAAGCCTGCGCACCGCAACAAAGAGTAGCCCCTGCTCGCCGCAACTAGAGAAAGCCCGCACACAGCAACCAAGAGCCAATGCAGCCAAAAATAAATAAATAAATCTATTTATTTAAAAACACAAACAAACAAACTTCAAGAGAAGACAGATAGAGAGGGAGAGGGAGGGGGGAGGAGAGGGTAGATGGAGAGGGTGTTGCGGGGAGATGTAGGACCTATGGGTTAAAAAAAGACTTAAGAGGGAAGTCTCTGGTGGTCCAGTGGTTAGGACTCGGTACTTTCATTGCCGGGGCCTGGGTTCGATCCCTGGTCGGGGAACTAAGATTCCACAAGGCATGGCCAAAAAAAAGACTTAAGAGACCTAGCAACCAATTGCAACCTGATTTGCATCCTGACTTGAGCAACAAAAATAACTGTAAAGCAAAACAAAATAAAAACAAATTCATGAGACATTGTGGGCAACTGAATGCTAACTGGATATTTGATGTTAGTGAGAAATTGTTCATTTTCTTTAGGTGTGGTAGTGGTATTGAAATTACGTTTTAAAAAGTTCTTATCCAGGGCTTCCCTGGTGGCAAAGTGGTTGAGAGTCTGCCTGCCGATGCAGGGGACACGGGTTTGTGCCCCGGTCTGGGAAGATTCCACATGCTGCAGAGCGGCTGGGCCCGTGAGCCATGGCCACTGAGCCTGCACGTCCAGAGCCTGTGCTCCGCGACGGGAGAGGCCACAACAGTGAAAGACCCATGTACCACAAAAAAACAAATAAATAAATAAAAAGTTCTTATCCATTAGATATACATTTTGAGATATTTTAATTTTTTTTTAGAATTTTAATTTAATTTAATTTATTTATTTATTTTTTTTTTGGCTATGTTGGGTCTTCGTTGTGGCGTGTGGGCTTTCTCTAGTTGCGGTGAACAGGGGTTACTCTTGGCTGTGGCGCGCAGGCTTCTCATTGCAGTGGCTCCTCTTGTTGCAGAGCACAGGCTCTAGGCGTGCAGGCTTCAGTAGTTGTGGCACACAGGCTCAGTAGTTGTGGCACACAGGTTCTAGAGCGCAGGCTCAGTAGTTGTGGCGCACGGCCTTAGTTCTCAGTAGTTGTGGCGCACGGGCTTAGTTGCTCCGCGGCATGTGGGATTTTCCCAGACCAGGGCTCAAACCGGTGTCCCCTGCATTGGCAGGTGGATTCTTAACCACTGCACCACAAGGGAAGTCCTTTGAGATATTTTTAAATGGCAAAAGCAAAAACAAACAAAAAAACCTTCCCCAGCTTTCCACAGGTATGGCCAGGCCTTTCCTGGCCACCAATCATGCTCAAGGCCCCTCCCCAGCTTACCCTCCTTCCCAGGATCCTCTCCAGCTTTTCCTCCCACCCACACCTTCCTCTGCCCAGACTCACCTCCACTCCACTGGGTCCTGCAGCGTGTCCATCCATCATGTACACACCCCACCCCAGACTTCTCTATCCCTTGCTCCTCCAAGTGCCAGATCCCGTGTTTGCAACAGAGACCCAGAGCTGGCCCGGACACGGCTCCACTGGCCTACAAATTGTCACTACACACAGTACTGGAGCCAGCTCAAACACCTCCTCCAGGAAGCCACCCTTGACTACCCTCTATGCCACTCACTATACCTACCCCCAGACATATAGGCAATGAGGCCTGTTTGTTAAGAACAAGGGCTCTGGGGCCAGACTGCCTGGCTCATAGTATATCCTGGGTTCTCCACCAGCTGTATGACTTTAAGCAAGTTACTTCACTTCTCTGTGCCTCCGTTTTCTCACCTGTAAAATTGAGGGTACTAATAGCCACGACCTCATAGGGTTGTTCTGAGGACTTAAGTTAATTAAAAAGACATTACAAATAACGCATCAATGTTGGCTCATTGTGACAGAGGTACCATAGAATGTAAGATGTTAATAATAGGGAATCTTGGTGTGGGGTATATAGGAACTCTGTACTATCTACAGTGTTTTTGTAAATCAAAAACTATTCTAAAATAAGATATTTAGAAAAAGTATTACAAAGCACCCATATGCAGAGATCATTATTAGCCTGGAATTCACCTCTTTTTTTTTTTTTTTTTTTTTTATGGAACGCTTCACGAATTTGCGTGTCATCCTTGCGCAGGGGCCATGCTAATCTTCTCTGTATCGTTCCAATTTTTTAGTATATGTGCTGCCGAAGCGAGCACGAATTCACCTCTTTGAATTGAAATTATGTTTCTATATCTGCCTCCCTGCAGTCTGGGAGCTCCTGGGGTACAGGGACTATGTTCCAGTTGACTTTGTGGACCCCAAGCCCAGCATGGGCCCTGATCTACAAGCAGTGATGAATGACTAAATAAGTGAATACAGGGACTGGCCAAACTCTTTCCTTAACCACAACTCGTGGGGCACCAGGAAGTCCTGAATAAGTCCTTGGCACTTGACGTCCTAGGCACTGATAGTTTAAGAGCAGACCTGGAGGTCAAAGCACTGTACGCAGCCCTGCAGCCTGTCCCAGGCAGAGGGCTCAGCATGCTCCTTGGGTCCCAGCAAAGCTGTGCAGAGACAAAGCTCAGCACAGTGTAATGAAGAGTCTTCTAACCAGTACAGACAGTTAAAAAAAAAAAAAAAAAAACCCGAAAACCAAAAAAACCAGGAGGTAATGAGTTCCTCATCCCTGGGGCTACATGAGCAGAGTCTGAATGGTCCGAACTTCTGGGTCAGGCTCTGCCAAGGCACCTTATCTAGGGACCTCCCTACAGTCTGATGACCAATGACGCACAGAGAATGTCCAAGCTCAAAAAGGCACTCACTGATTAAGTCTAACCCCTTCCATTTTGAAGATAAGAAAACTGAGGACCAGAGAAAGAGACTGCCTTCCCCAAAGTCACACAGCACCCCATGATACTGCCTCAGCAGCACCCAACTCCAAGCCTGCACGAGGGGGCTGCCAGCCACAGAGCAGCTTCTAGCCCACCGCTGTCCCAGAGACCTTGCAGACGGGTCACTGCTCACCAAAGGCTGCCCCCTCTCCATTGCAGAGGCCCTCAGTCAGCTGAGGCAGGTTCCAGGCAGCACACAGGCTGAGCAGGCAGTAGATGGGGGAAGGGCTCTGGGCTCGTGGTGGGGAGACCAGAAGGAAGGGCAGGAGGGGCCACTTACCTAATGGTGTGCTCAAAATAGATATCGTCCATGGAGGCTGTGACGCAGGGGCAGCCAGCATGCCTTTCCGCTGGCGTCAGGAGAAGAAAGCACACGTTAGCAGCCTCCCCATGACCCAGGCCTCTGATCAAACGTCAGACCGCCTAGCTAAGGCCTGCCTCCTCACCCGTGCTCCCATCCTTCTTACTTTCCTCACCGTGATTACGACACCCTGACCCTGTCTTACATATCTGGGTTTTGTCTGTCTAGTGCCTCTCCCTCCTGCTAGACCGCATGTCACTTGAGGGCAAGGATTTTTGCCTATCTTGTTCACTGCTGTGCCCCAGTCCTGGAGCAGCGCCTGGCACGCAGGAGATACTCAATAAGCAGCTGTCAAGCAGCTGTCGAATGAATGAATGATCACGCCATGCTATTCTACTTCCTGACCTCCTAGAGTGCCCGTACCCCTGTCCAGTCAACCTCACCCACCTTTGCCTCCTTGCCTGTGTCATTCTTTCTCTGAGAACTGTGCTCCCAGGCCTTAGTCCTTCTAGAATCCCTTCTCTGCCCCCAGGGCTGGGGCAGAGCCTCTGGTCTGTTCTCCCAGAGCCCTGCTTCCACCTCCCTTTCCCAGCTCCCATCAGACAGTGCTGGGGGGCAGGCAGTCTCCTGTCTGGCCCCCCCATCAGACTGTGAACTCCGTGTGGGCTGGAGAATACCGGGGCACCAAAGGCAACGAAATGAGCTCAATCCAGCTCCACTCAACTCTACTCAATGCCACGGGCTTTGCTCACAGCCAGTCTCGGAGCAGCCACGTTGAAGGCCGCGCTGTGTCAGAGCAGGGACCTTAGGTCATAGTAGTCAGAGCTCTGGGGGCCTCCGGGCAAGAGGCTGGGCCCGAGCAGAGCACGGAGAACTTGAAGAGGGCATCGCAGGCAGGCGGAGCAGCCTGAGCAAAGGCTGGGATGAGGGAGGAGGGTGGCATTCGGGGACGGCAACCGTCTCTGAAAACTGGGGCCTCTCCTCTGGGTGTGTGGTGCCGGGGCTGGGAGGGCAGCTGTGCCGGGCGCGGCCTCACCGGACAGGCAGGCGGTGGTGTCAATCCACTTGAGCAGCTGCCCGACGCTCAGCTCGCCGCGCTGGTTGGTGTGGCAGGGCAGCACCAGCTGGCTCATCTGCACCTCCGTGGGGTTCCGGTAGCCCTCGTCCTCTGCCATGTTGTTCTCAGTGCGTGAGGCCGACTTCCGGGATGCACGGCTGGAGAACACGGAGGCCAGGCCCTGGGGAACAGACGAGGCGGTCAGCTCACAGCAGGGTCTCCCAGATCTGCCAGTCCCTGAGACCCCAGGGCCACCCACCATAAGACCCCAACTCCAAGAGTGGCCACAACCTTCCAGCCCAGGGTCTCAGACCCCCAGGGGCTCTCTGGATGCCCTTATGCCCAGCTTCCTTTTGGCCAACAATTCCGTGTTAACATAACCTTGGACCCGAAGGAGGGGGCTGGGAGAGAGGGATACAGCAGAGAATTAATTCAGCTGGTGGGCCAGCTTATTCAAGTTTTGCCTCAGATTCTCCTTCATTCTGGAAAGATTCCCCCTCACTCTTCAGGGAGGCCTAGTGAGCCCTACAGCAGTCAAGCCTGGGGATTTGCTCCTATTTCATCCTAAAAGAGCCGCTTCCTTGGGCCCCTCATTCTTCAGATGACATCAGTAGCAGCATCTCTGCTGGGTGCTCATCCATCATCAGCTCTACTGACTGGGAGGGCTCTGGGTGGTCACTGAGCAGCTGGCTGATCCAGACCAGGGCTGGAACAGCTGCCAGCTGGAGAACCAGCAGAGAAAGTCCTCAAACTCATGAGTTAGAGGAGGAGTTTCTGCCCAGGGCCCAGCTTGTCTCACTCGCCAGGCAGCAGAGGTGGGGCGTGCCTAGCAGTCCCCTGGATGGGGTGGGATGAGGAAGGGGAGCCGAACTGCCATCCTATCTCTCTCGCCTGCTTTCTCTCATCACACTGTGAAGAGAGGTGCCTGCGTGAGAAAAATGACAGGAGGGACAGGCATAGGGGTTCCAATTTTCATGGCCAATGCCACTTGTGGTGATGATAAGTCACCGCTAACATTTATAAAGTGCTTATTAAGTATCAGATACTCGTCTAAGCACTTTACAAGTACTAATTCAAATTTTATCCATACAACAAACCTCTGAAAGAGGTACATTATTATCCTCATTTCAAAGATGAGGAAACTGGGACTTCCCTGGCGGTCCAGTGGTTAAGACTTCACCTTCCAATGCAGGGGGTACGGGTTCAATCCCTGGTCGGGGGGTGGGGGGGACGCTCATGGCCAAAAAACCAAAACATAAAACAGAAGCAATATTGTAACAAATTCAATTAAAAAAAAAAAAAAAGATGAGGAAACTGAAGCCCAAGTAAGTGCCAAGCCCAGCTGTGACCCACAGAGTCTGAGGTCCTACCCATCTCACTACACTGCCTGCAGGACCTCCTGAGGCCCGAGATGAGGAATCTAGGGCCCTGGATGCGGATTCAGCAGCAAAGAGTGCTATGACCCGATGTTGACCCTGCCACTGCTGTAGGATGGGGGCAGTGACGGCTCGGGGCAAGGATGGGTCTCATTCTGGGAGTCTACACCCTTTGAATAACTCCCTTCACAAGGATCCCGTAGCTAATTCAGTAAATTCAAAACACACCGAGTTAACTTGTTTAGGTCACTGACCCCCTAAGAGGCAGAACTGGTATTTGAACCAAGCCAGTCTGACCCAGAACAGCTTGTGGGTTCCCAGACAGGCAGCTCATTCCCAAGAGTCCCTGGGTACCAGGTTCAGTGCTAGGGACCAAAAGGAGAGAGAGTAGGGCAGCTGCGCCAGGAGCTTGCAGCCTTTGTGGGGGCCTGCGGGTGCCAGGCTGCCAGGCTGTTGCAGGCAGCTCCCAGGCCGCTGCAGTCAAAGCATCAGGACCTGTCACCATGGTAACCACTGCCAAGGCATTTCCGGCCTGGTGTACATTGGGGGCCTGCTTGGATGTGGATGCGGGTGGCTGGCTTTCTGGGTGTGGGAGACGGTAGAGGAAGGAGGCAGGCAGACTCCGTTCACCCACACTCTTCCCAACCCCTCCCATGGCTAGAGGTTCTGGGCAGAACATTCCAGAAAGAAGCCCTGGAGAAAGCTAGGGCAATGGGGGAGGCAAAATGCAGAGGGTAAGGGGGCAGAAGAAAAGCAGAGCATGTGGAGTTTCTGGGCAGTTCTGTATGTGCACACAGGGAAGTACCCCCAGCACAATGTACCTGCTTTATAAGCCTATTCTCATCTACTGCCACGCTGGATCCTCACAAGGCAGGCAGAGGGTGAAAACCATTTACCCCATTTTACAGATTAGGAAAGTGAGGATGGAAAAAGCCCTAGACCAGCAGTCAGGACACCTGAATTCCAATTCTCTCTGCTTCCCACCTAGCCAATACCCACTCCTACCAGCCTCCTATTTCCTGTTGTGCAAAACAAAAGTTCCATCCATTGGAGTCTACATGCCTGGAGGCAGGATCTTTGCCTTACCCATTTTTTCATTCATTCATTCACTCATTCATTCACTGAGCACCTCCTCTGTATTGGACCCTCCCCCAGACACTGAGCCACAACTACTGAGCCCGCGCGTCTGGAGCCTGTGCTCCGCAACGGGAGAGGCCGCAACAGTGAGAGGCCCGCGCACCGCGATGAAGAGTGGCCCCCGCTCGCCGCAACTGGAGAAAGCCCTCGCACAGAAACGAAGACCCAACACAGCCAAAAATAAATATTAAATAAATAAATAAATTAAAAAAAAAAAAAAAAAAAAAGAATCCACCTGCCAATGCAGGGGACACGGGTTCAATCCCTGATCTGGGAAGATCCCACATGCCACAGAGCAACTAAGCCCCTGTGACACAAATACTGAGCCCGTGCTCTAGAGGCCGTGAGCCACAACTACTGAGCCCACGTGCTGCAACTACTGAAGCCCGCGCGCCTAGAGCCCGTGCTCCGCAACAAGAGAAGCCACAGCAATAAGAAGCCCACACACCGCAACAAAGTGTAGCCCCCACTCGCCGCAACTAAAGAAAGCCAGTGCGCGGCAGCGAAGACCCAACGCAGCCAAAAATCAATCAATAAATAAATTAAATTTAAAAAAAAAGAAGTAGCTGGTACACAGTAGGACCTCATCAAAGGTTTGTAAAGGAATGTCTAGAGGCAGACTTGAGTTCAAATCCTAGCCCTGCCCCTCAGGTGCTATGTGATCCTGAGCAAGCCCCTCCCCTCCTGAACCTCATCTGTCACTCACCAGGCAGGGGCAGAGGGAGACTGCCAGTCCCCAAGATATCCCACCCTTGATTCCCGGATTCTGGGATCTAATCCTGCAGGGCTCTGGCATGGCCAGCTGAGCTTTCCAATGAGGAAGCTAAGGAGCCTGGTTACCTGTCAGGCAGGAAATACTGTACTCCAAGCAGGGCTGAGCTCCCACCCCACTCCCCGCAAGGCAAGCTAAGGAACACGCCCCACTGTGCTGTGCTTCCACTTCCCTCAAAGAGAGGAGTGCAGAGCCCCTGGGCTGGAGCATGGGCAGGGAGGCAAAGCACAGCCTCTCAGACTCCAACTCCTTCCTTGGGCTCCAAGGCAGTCTGCCACGTCAGGGCAGGTAAGGCCAGGCCTCCTTCTAATCCCACGGTGGGCAGGCATCCAGCCCCGGAGGCAGGGGCGTGTGTGGCCCAGGCAGGGTTTTGCCAATAAGGCCCCAGAGCCGAGTCATTCCTCTCAGGGCCAGTCACGGGGAGAGCAGAGGCCCTGGTCAGTGTTAGGGCCTGGAGCGGCCAGGCAGGCTGAGCCAAGACAGCTGACAGGGAGGACAGAGCCTGCACAAAGGTGGGGAGGGCATCTAAGGGCCAGGGACATGCGCTCTCAGACAGTAGCCATGCCAGGCGCTGGCTTCCAGCCACAACAGACCCGGCCAGATTTGATAATCCCAGACTAGGCCCCAGCTGGCTACACTGTGGTCTCTGTGTCCCTTCTCCTCAGCCAGAGTCGTGTGACAGAACTGCTGAGTCAGAGCAAGAAAGGCCACTTTGCTCAATCCCTTCACACCTGGGGAAACTGAGGCACACAGAGGGAAAGGCTGGTCCTGGTAAAGCCCCCTAGGCCAGGGCTCCTTCTGGGCAATTTGACAACAGGCCCACACTACAGACTTAATCTGGATTTCCTCCCTCCCCCAAGTAGCCAAGTCTCAGTGACCCAACCTCCTTAAACTCTCAGTCTAGCCCCCCTGCCCCGATGTGCTCAGGCCCCCGCACCGCTCACTCACTGGGTTATTTCCACAGCCAGTCCACAGGCCTCCAGTAGCTCTCCACCTCCTTCCAGGCCTCTGTGCAACACCAGAAGGATCTTTCCAAAACCCAAAGCCACCAACTAGACAACCACAACCTACAGCATCCTGCCTTGCAGGGAGGCTGGACCCAGTCCTTGCAACTGGGACTTCATTCTGTGCCTTAGGACCACACAGACTTTTCTGAAGAGCAAGCCTGAGCAGGCATCTCCCCTGCTCAAGACTCCTCGATGGCTTCCTACCGCTCTCAGGATCGAAGCCCTACTCTGTAGCTCCTGCCACTGTCCCCACAGCTGCTCTCCCAGCTCCAGACCATGCTCAGTTCCTCAGAGCAGACTCTCACCCCACCTCCGTCCCTCTGCCACATGGGCACTGCCTCTGCCTAGGATCCCTTCACCTGAGCTACCTGCCGAGTGACTGCTTCCTCCTCCTCCCTCTTCAGCACCTCCCCCCGCCTTTTCTCCAGGGAGAGTTAGGGCCTCCTTGGCCCCCACAGCCTTACTGTCTCCACAGTCACTGATTCAGAGCCGCCTGCCGCAGCAGACAGGCATTCCCACGGGACAGGGATGGAGTCAGGCCTGGCACAGAGCAGGTACCAAATAAACGCCTATGGGAGAGGAAAAGGGTGATGACAAGGGCTCCTAGGAGCTGAGACTTGATGACGAGGACCATCTGAGGTACAGGGAGGACTGCAGAACAGCAGAAAGGAGAAGCAGGAACAGCAGGGACTCCAGTGATGGGAGTGGCCGGGGCAAAGGGAAGCAGGTGGGGAAAGTACTAGGTACCTGTTTGGGTGCAGACAGAGGGAGGGGCCAAGGAGTCCCCAGAAACCACGGAAGACCCCTGGAGAAGGGCGTGGCCTACAATGATTAGCGGGAAAATGTAGAGACCAGCCAGCAGAGACATCTTAGTGCCTTCAAGAACCATCTTGAAGGACTTCCCTGGTGGCGCAGTGGTTAAGAATCCGCCTGCCAATGCAGGGGGCACAGGTTTGAGCCCTGGTCTGGGAAGATCCCACATGCCATGGAGCAACTAAGCCCGTGCGCCAAAACTACCGAGCCCGCGCTCTAGAGCCCGTGAGCCACAACTATTGAGCCCACACACCGCAACTACTGAAGCCCGCATGCTCTAGGGCCTGCGTGCCACAACTACTGAGCCTGCGTGCTGCAACTACTGAAGCCCGCACGTCTAGACCCTGTGCTCCACAACAAGAGAAGCCACCACAATGAGAAGCCCGTGCACCACAGAAAAGAGTAGGCCCCGCTCACTACAACTAGAGAAGGCCCGCACACAGCAACAAAGACCCAAAGCAACCAAAAAAAAAAAAAGAATCATCTCAAAGAACAGGCCTAGAGCAGAGGAGGCCCACCTACCCTGGAGGGGAGGAGCTGGCCTGGGTGACCGCTCAGCTCACCCACCATGACACGGGGCTGCCCTTGGGTATCAGCCTGGCCTGAACTCAAGTCTGGTTCCACAACTAACTTGTGTGACTTCAGGCAGGCTGTTCAGCCTACCTCTGTGGACTACCTACAGTTCCCTCAACTGTAAAAATGGGATTATAATACCTACATCCAGGGTCATCATGGGGATGAAATTAAACAAGATCAAGTGTTCAAAGCTCCTAGCACACGCCTGCCACGTGGCTAACATTTATTGAGCACTTAGGTTAGCATTATAAACTGAGTTTGGGCTTCCTACAGAAATATAGCTGGGAGACACCTAAAGAGAGCTCAGACCAGACTGTCTACATAGTACTTTCTCATGTATGAGTTCACCAGAAGCTCATGGCAACCCCATGAGGAGGCAAGACTGGTAGCCGGTTTGAGAGGTTCTGTGAGAACTCAGAAAGCCAGCAATAGTGGAGTAGGGATTCAAGCGCAGGGTGCAAGGCTCCGCACGGCCCTGCCCCCCCTACTCTCCCGTCTGGCCTCTCCCCAGGGGGTGGGGACTGGAAGGCAGGCAGGCAGCAGGGAGAAGTGCCTTGGCCCACCGCCAGCCAGGCCTCATGAAAACCAGGCACTCCTGCAGTGTGAGGGAGCTGCCTAAGCTGGTGCCCTGTCCCCGCAAAGGTGGCTCCAGGCTCTCAGAGCGACCAGCTGCCTCCCAGTGATTTTCCCACCAGCAAGGCAGGAGCATCTGTCAACCTCCTAAACACCCCTTCAAACACCCCTTCAAGTCTATTCCCTGTCTTCTTCCCAAAAAAGGTTCTGAGGCAGCCTGCACATGCACACAGACTGCACACACACAGGGGTCCATAATGCAAATAGAGCTAAGGAACAAAATAAGGGACGAGGAATTATGTTAGGAATCCAGGTGCACAAAGATGCTGCCATAGAGAACTGCATTTGGCCTTGAGATTCCCGGTAGACAAGGCTATAAAGGACAGTAGTGAGAACCAGACTCTCGGGTAAAAAGAGGATGCACTCGTCCGTGACGCCAGCTTGAGGACTAGGAGGACGTCGGTGGCCTGTTCCATAGGCTTTTGATAGTCTTACATATCAGATCATACCTTCATTCTAGAAGATAAATAATGGTCTCCAGTGCCCTATGCACACATCCTCATTTTACTTCTAGCTACAGGGTTTGTTGGCACTTGACATTTTTCAAGATTTGGGGGTGAGGAAGGTAGAGAATTAAACCATTATTTTTTACTAAGCACCTGCTATATGCCATTCATTTTGTTAGCACTTATTGAACACCTACTGTGTACCAAGTTCTACACTAGGAGCTTCCATATGTATTATTTCAGTAATTCTCATATCTATCCTACAACGCACTGTTATTCTACCCATTTTACTGATGAGGAAACCAAGGCTGAGAGCCAGTGCATTGCTTCTGAACACTTGAGAAGTGACAGAGTTTAAGACAATCCCAGGGCAGTTCCCTGGTGGCCTAGTGGTTAGGATTCTGGGCTTTCACTGCCGTCACCCGGGTTCAATCCCTGGTCGGGGAACTGAGATTCTGCAAGCCATGCAGCATGACCCCCAAAAAAACACAAACCAGCAATCCCAGACCTACCAGCCAAAGCCCACATTTATATCTCTATAGCACTTCCACAGGCCTCGGAGATGGAGAAGATGGAAGAAATTCTTCCATCAGAAACTCAGAGAGCAGGGCTTCCCTGGTGGCGCAGTGGTTGAGAGTCCGCCTGCCGATGCAGAGGACACGGGTTCGTGCCCCGGTCCGGGAAGATCCCACATGCCGCGGAGCGGCTGGGCCCGTGAGCCATGGCCGCTGGGCCTGCACGTCCGGAACCTGTGCTCTTCAACGGGAGAGGCCACAGCAATGAGAGGCCCGCATAAAAGAAACTCAGAGAGCAGACGCAAACTACCCCACGTCATACAGCCGGTCAGGGACGGAGGAGAGAACAGAGGCCAGTGCCCTGAGTCTCCACCCAGAGCCCACATTCTGGGGTAGGCTGCTCAGGCGGTGGGCACTCCCCTTCTGACAGCCAGCTCTTGTGCTCTCCCAGTGTGGACAGAGGGGGATGGGAGGGTCTCCAACCTTCTCATCTTGCCCCTGACCCTAAATCTGTCAAAGAAGGGAAGTGGGGTTGGGGGCATAATTGAAATTCTGAGCTAAGCCTGCCTCCTTTGGAGGTAGAGCTTCATGAGGTATTTCCAGTTCAGTGCCTTCCTATAAAACTGAATATAAGTAGAATTCGTATCAGCTCATCACCCCCAGGAGACGTTGGATGAGTTATTTTACCTTTCTGTGCCTCAGTTTCCTCATCTGTCAAATGGAGCATTTAACTAGAGAGTCTCCAAGACTCTTTTCAACCATGGAAGTGTTTGGCTTATGGGAGGACTTCCTTGACAAGACCCACGAGGCCCCCGGCAGATCGCCGGCCACGCCTCCAGTCTTGATCACACCCGTACCGCCAGCCACACTGGCCATCTCTCAGTTCCTCATACCCATCAGGCCACTGCCCACTTCTGGACTCTTCTCACGGCATCCCCTCTGCCTGGAGCACTCTTCCCTCTCCTCTCCACCTCTGTAAGTCCTTCTCATCCCTCAGCTCCATTCTCTCTCCCCCCATCCTCATGGTCCTGGCCCGGTGGACCTCTGCTCTAAATGCTCTCCATTGTGACAACATTCATTTAATTGTGGGAGTATTTGGTGGGCATCGATGCGAAGATCCACCAGGTAGGAGCCCTCTCTCTCTACACCTGGTGTCCACCGGGCCCAGCACGGAGCCTGGCTCACCGTGGACCAAATGAATGAGTTTGTTCAGAGGGTCTCCAATGCCCACCGACATCAGCCTATGTAGGCAGGGAGAATACAGGCCATGAGGTCAGGAGAAGTTCTCCACTAGAGGCCCTGCCCCCTCACCCCATTCTATTTTTTTTTGCTTTTTTTGGCCACGCCACAAGGCACGTGGGACCTTAGTTCCCTGACCAGGAATCGAACCCGTGCCCCCTGCAGTGGATGCGCAGAGTCAAACACTGGACCACCAGAGGAGTCCTTTTTCCTCCCTCTTTTTTCCCCCCCTTCACCCCATTCTAGAACAAAGAGTCTGAACATCACCTGCCTCCATCCACTCCCCGAGGGTAAAAATAGCTTGTCTGAAATCTGATACCTGGGTCATCTGGAGAATTCCTCCTGCCCCACTGAAGAGCCAGCCAGGGGCCAGAGAGGGCAGGGAGGGCATTTCCTGAATGCGTAACCATTCCTATCTCATCTGATCCACAGGAAACATTTGAGGTGTTATCATTGGCAAGGTACACAGGGGATCCAGAGAAGTCCCAAGTCCAAGGTCCCCCAGCTCTAAACCACAGAGCCGGGGCTTAAGTGCAGGCCTCCTGCCTCTATCTACAGGGTAGCTCTTGCCTCATCACCACAAGACTGAAAAGGGCTTAGAGATTGAATACAACTGCCTGCTGGTATGGATGGGGAAACTGAGGCAGTGGGTGCCGTCTGTCCAAGGTCTTAAGTGAAAGGGCCTGAAGTGGGGCAGAACTTGAATAAGTTATTGAGAAGTTGAGGACGTTCCCCACCCCATCTCCATCCAAGACCAGTGAGGGTTAAAGGAGATCCCGAAACTGAGGGCACCCGACTAACTGTGAAGTGCTGTCAGGCATGAGGGAGGCTGGAGACGACGAAGCAGTTGGGCAGAGGACCAGACTTGTCTTTCCCCCAGCAGCCTTCTCACTCCTGGAAACCAGAATGTGGAGATGGGAGGAAATGTACGGAAAGTGCCTTGTAAACCACAGTGGCTCAGCCCTCCTCTTATTCCAGCACTTCTTGAGTCTGCGAAGGGCCTGTCCACAGGGACAGGACAGCCCGAGTGGATCCCCACCCGCACAGAGCAAGACAGGGGTTACCTGGGAGACACTGCTACACAGAGCGGGCGCAGCAGGGGCCTGAAAACGAGGCGGAACCTGCAGGGACTGGCTGTGTGGGACTGGGCTTCAAAGTAGCCTCATCCTCATTTCTGCTTCTCTGCATTGTTTGGGCACTGTCCCCACAGGGTGTTGCAGAACTATGACCGATGGGACATGAGCAAGTGTTTAAATCTCTGGCCCCAGCTTCCTCGTTTATAAAATTGAAAGGGTAGGTATGCAGGTGAGAATGAAAACAATCGTGCTCCCTTGTTTAATGATTTAATATGTGCCAGGTGTGGTGCTAAGCATTTTCTGTGCCTTTTCTCTTTCAATCCTCACACAGCTCTAATAGTCGAATGTTGTTATTATTCCCATTTTACAGATGGGAAAACAGAGGCTCAGAAAGGGTATGGTGCACACGCGTGTGCGCACACACACACACACACACACACACACACACACAGCCAGTAAAGGGCAGAGTTGGGACTTGAACCCAAGTCTGTTTAACTCAAGGGCTGAGTCTGCTTGGATACTTTGCTGTAACTGCCTCTCTCTTGTCTGACAGGCAGGATAGTTACTGCTGCATCCCAGGCATTAGTGCCAGGCACAGGCCCTTTCTTACCCACACATGCCAGGCAGGGCCCTCAGGGAAGCTCTCCTCCACATCGACCCTCACATCCTCTGCAGGAAACAGTGATGGTATCAGGACCTCCTCCCAGCACAGTCCAGGGTCCAGGCACTTGTCCTACTGGATGCTCAAGGCCAGCTGCCTGTGAGGGAGTGAGGTGCCACCACCAGTGCAGAAACTGCAAGCTGTCTGTCAGCTGAAAATTGTACTTTCTAAATCCTTAACTTTGGGGAGTGGGAGGAAACCTCACGGACAGCTAGATAGGCCCCTCTCAGACGCAGGCATGTCCAGCCACCCCTGCCCCTCCACCACCGACAGCTGCCTCCCTGCAGCTTCCTTCCTTGGAGCTGTTTGCCACCTCCCACCCCCTACCTCCAGCAGACCCCAGAAAGGGGCAGGAGGGGTCTGCACACAGGCAGTCTGACCCCAAGTGTGACTGGCCCCTCAGGCAAGCCTGGCACCTCAGGCAAGCCCCTCTGATAGTATCCAGCATGGAACCCACATTCACGGGGAACCCCCTGCCATGCGAGCCCCTGGCAGTGGGGTGAGCCCTTCAGGATCTGTGAAGAATAGGGCCAGCCTCTCTCTTCATCAGAGCCCTTCATGCCCTGCCTGCCAGACAGCCAAGGCTGCTGCCTGACACCACATCTGAGTCACCATGGCTATGGGTGGCCACGCGATGGGCCAGGTCCGGGCACCCTGCAAGCAAGCCCATTTACCTTGGAGCTGGAAACAGTTACAGGGACCACTTGAGAAGGGGGGGGCGGGGAGAGAGGGGTTACAGAGAGAGAAAGAGGGAAAGAAGGGAAAGAGCAAAAGGGAATAGAAAAACCATGAGGTCAAAGAATAGACGCTGGTAGGGAACAGAGCAAGTGGAAGAGAGGACACACACACCCAGAGAGAGAAGTGAGGGAGGCAGGAAAGGGGCCCCTCCCAAACCCCCCCGCACTGCTCACATTCCTCAGGCTGGAGCTGCTCTCAGCCCTTTGGGATTCTGGCCACAGCTGGGACTTCCTGCCCCAGGAAGCTGGCAGCCCCGTGGCCCCTTGGAGGCCCCAGTCGCTGCTCCAGTCCCTGAAGTCACCTCCACTGAGGGATGGTGTCTGTCCTCCCCAGCAGGTGGGGCCCCTGCCCCAACCCCTCAGGCAGCACCTACAGGCTCAGTCCCCTGCTTGGTCCCCACACTCCCCCAAGCCCCCAGCTGGTCACCGGTCACCAGTTCTCCCGTCCTCTAGCCCAGCTCCCCTCCCCTCTTACAACACACCAACTTCTTTCCTCCAAAGTGTTCAAGAAATCATTCCTAAGCAGAACAGAGTGGCGAGAGTGGGTGTGACTTCACCCACAGAACGCATTTCCTTACTCCGCAGGAAGAGTGGGCCTCAGGAGGCCCAGCAAGGGGACACCAACCCTTGAGGGGCTGATTCTAAGGCCCTGAGTCACCAGGTGGAAGGCTGGGACCCAGAGCTGGGCCCGGCCTGCTCCCTGGCAGGGGCTGCTGAGCTGAGCAGATGCGCCAGTGGTTCTCTGATGGGCACTCACCATGTTCCAGGGCCTTCCTCGGCCTCAAGCTCTCTGGCTGCAAGATGGCCTTATCATTCCTGCCCTAGTCCCACTCCCACACCCATGTGCCCTAAACTGTCTCAGAGGAATCTGAGCCCACAAGAAAGGCTTGTTGAAGAGGTGATGAGCAGGGCAGACAGAGAAGAAAGAAAAACAGGAAGGCATAGGGGGCTGGCAAGTGGGACACAGCCTGCATTGGAATCCTGGCACCGCCTCTGTCTCCCTGGATAAACTTAGTCACTTACTTAAGCCACTCTGAACCTCACTTTCCACATCTGTAACATGGGAATAATAATATCATAGTGAGTATTCAATCAGATTATATACAAAGTGCTTAGACCAGGATCTGACCTGTAGAAAATGCTTGAAAAGTGCCAGCTCTCCATGTTGTTAAAAAGCCAAGGCATGGGGACTTCCCTGGTGGTCCAGTGGGTAAGTCTCCACTCTCCCAATGGAGGGGGCCCGGGTTCAATCCCGGGTTGGGGAACTAGATCCCGCATGCATATGCCGCAACTAAGAGTTGCATGCGGCAACTAAGAAGCCCGCGTGCTGCAACTAAGAAGTCCGCGTGCTACAACTAAAAGGTCTTGCATGCTGCAACAAAGATCCCGCGTGCTGCAGCTAAGACCCGGCACAGCCTAAATAAATAAAAATAAATCTTTAAAAAAAGTAAAAAAAGCTGAGGCATTTATATCATTCTTTTAGATTCCATACAATACATAAATAGACTCATAGACATAGAAAACAAACTTATGGTTACCAAAGGGGAAAGGGTGGGGGAGGGAGGGATAACTTAGTGATTTGGGATAAACAGATACACACTATTATATATAAAATAGATAAACAACAAGGACCTACTATATAGCACAGGGAACTATATTCAATATCATGTGATAACCTATAATGGAAAAGAATCTAAAAGAATACATATATATATATACACACACACAAGAATACATATATATACATATATATATATATATCACTGAGTCACTTTGCTGTACACCTGAAACTAACACAACATTGTAAATCAACTATACTTCAATTAAAAAAAAAAAGCCAAGGCATTGTTGAAGGTATATATATATATATACACACACAAGAATACATATATATACATATATATATATATATATATCACTGAGTCACTTTGCTGTACTCCTGAAACTAACACAACATTGTAAATCAACTATACTTCCATGAAAAAAAAAAAGCCAAGGCATTGTTGAAGGACACAGGAAATCGTCCTAACCAGGAAGGGCCTGCACTGGTCCCTGGGGTAAGAGATCCCCACCGTGACTGGCCAGGCGGCCCTGGCAGAGCCTACGCCAAGCTTGAGGATGAGGACCCAGGCCTCGGGTGGACAAGAGAGCTGCAGGAAGCTTCCAGCGGTGGCAGACAGGCCTTTCTACCCAGTTCCAGGACAGACACTTCCAGGTGAACACGCCAACTGTCTAACACCAGGGCTTCATTTCATCCATGGATCAAGATGTTGAACAGGCTGGAGTCTGTGGTACTCCAAGGAGGCCTCCCACGGATGGCCACTCACAGTCTAGCCAGACTCAGCAACTTCTCATCTCCCTGGCCCCTGAAAGTCTCAAGGCGCCTCACTAAGGAAATGGCTTCTTGGAATAGAAGGCAGCGATCGCGAGAAACCAGCTCGGGTTCACAGGGAACAAGGCATTCCAGGCACAAGGGAAGAGCTCACTGGGGCAGGAATAGACATAGTTTGCGTTTGCACAGATCCAGAACATTGTGGGTGCTCAGTAGACATGAGTTAAATTGAACCTGGGAGCTGTCTGCCATGGAGTCCACATTTGTCTTCTCTGTTCAACTTTTGGTCAGAGGGCTTGAATGAAGACACACCTGGTCATGGATGGCCACCTGAAAGGTTGTAACTTTTAAACATAAAACCAAGCAGATGAAAATGAACATGATTCACACTGTCGGGCTGCATTTAAGTTTTTCTGTTGCCATCACTTTGTTCGATGCTATATGTGTGCTGGCGTGGCTCTAGCTGAATGGTTGTTTATGCAAAAATGGCCTCATGATTTCCCCTAACCACAAGCACAACAGTGGCAACTCCTGCTGCATCCAAATGGGGCCCTGTGGTTTCTGAAGGCCTCTGCGGAGGTGAGCAGTGGGGACGTGTTTAGGGCAGGAGTGACTGGGTGGCAGGGAAGAGACAGCCTCTAGCTGGGGCACGGCAGGCAGTGTGAGGCCCAGCTCTGTAAGGGGGAGACAGAGGGGACAGGGAGTGGCACAGGACGGACAGTCAGGCAGTAGGGGAGACAGCGAGGGGGCCAGGCTACTTGTGGCTTGGGTGACAGCCCTCTGGCTGCAAATGTGAGCGCTGGTGGGGTCACAGGACAGGAGGGTCCTGGTAAGGAATAAAACCAAGACCAAACAGGAGTGGACAAGGTTAGAAAGAGGCTAATTCTGGCCGGGGATCAACATCAACCTTTTTAAAGACCCAGACTCTCCACTCATGAATAGACAATAAACAAAGGAACGAGATTGTTTTAGAGTGAAAAGTGCTAAGAGAAGAAAAACAGTGGTGCTATTCACAATAGCCAAGACATGGAAGCAATCTAAATGTCCATCGACAGAGGAATGGATAAAGAAGATGTGGTACTGTGCTTGCTTCAGCAGCACATATACTAAAATTGGAATGATACAGAGAAGATTAGCACGGCCCCTGCGTGAGGATGACATGCAAATTCGTGAAGGGTTCCATATTTTTCCAACAAAACATTGTGAATCAACTGTACTCCAATAAAAATTAATTTTAAAAAAAGAAGACAGGGGCTTCCCTGGTGGTGCAGTGGTTGGGAGTCTGCCTGCCAATGCAGGGGACGCGGGTTCGCGCCCTGGTCTGGGAGGATCCCACATGCCACGGAGCAACTGGGCCCGTGAGCCGCAATTACTGAGCCTGTGCGTCTGGAGCCTGTGCTCCGCAACAAGAGAGGCCGCGATAGTAAGAGGCCCGCGCACCGTGATGAGGAGCGGCCCCCGCTTGCCGCAACTAGAGAAGGACCTCGCACAGAAAGGAAGACCCAACACAGCCATAAATAAATAAATAAATAAATAAATTTTTTTTAAATAAGAAGAAGATATGGTACATATATACAATGGAATGTTAGCCATAAAAAGGAAAAAAAGAATGACATTTGCAGCAACATGGATGGACCTAGAGATTATCATACTAAGTGAAGTAAGTCAGACAGAGAAGGACAAATATCATATGATGTCACTTATATGTAGAATCTAAAAAAAAAAAATGAACTTATTTACAAAACAGAAATAGACTCACAGACATAGAAAACAAACCTATGGTTACCAACAGGGATGGGGGAAGGGGTGGGGATAAACTAGGAGTTTGGGATTAACATATACACACTACTATATATAAAATAAACAACAAGGTCCTACTGTATAGCACAGGGAACTAAATTCAATATCTTGTAATAATTTATAATGGAAAAGAATCTGAAAAAGACTATATATATGTATAACAATCACTTGGCTGTACACTTGAAAGTAACACAACATTGTAAATTAACTATACTTCAAATTTAAAAAAATTTTTTAGAAAGAAGAAAAACACCAGATGTGATAGAGAGAGAAGGTGGTGGACCTGAAGGAACTAATTTAGGTTGAGTAATCAAGGAGACTCGTGGCCAAGATCTGAATGAATGAAAAGCAGGAGAGATTGGGCAAGGTTCTGGGGGCACAGGGTCCCAGGCAGGGGAGCAGAGGGTGCAAAGAGCACAAGGAGGAACGGGAACAAGCTTGGCTGCCAGAGGAAGAGCAGGGTGGCCAGAGTAGCCAGGGCAGTGTCAGGGAGAAGGGAAGAGACTGGGAAGAGTCCGATGTCACCCAAGGCCTAAGGTCTCAGTGGAGTTTGGATTTTACTCGAGGTGTGATGGGAAAAACTGAAGTCTATGAGTGGGGAGAGAGTGATCTGACCTGCATTTTAAGATCACTCTGCTGGGGACTTCCCTGGTGGCGCAGTGGTTAAGAATCCACCTGCCAATGCAGGGGACCCGGGTTCAAGCCCTGGTCCGGGAAGATCCCACATGCCGCGGAGCAACAAAGCCCATGCGCCACAACTACTGATCCTGCGCTCTAGAGCCCTGCAAGCCACAACTATTGAGCCTGCACCCCTGGAGCCCGTGCTCCGCGACAAGAGAAGCCACAGCAATGCGAAGCCCACGCACTGCAACGAAGAGTAACCCCCACTCGCTGCAACTAGAGAAAGCCCGCCCGGCAACAAAGACCCAACGCAGCCAAAAAATACACAGAATTAGTAATATAAATAAATAAATAATAAAATATCTTCAAAAAATAAAAAAGATCACTCTGCTGTTGTGTGGGAGCGGATTGCAGGGTGAGAGAGAAGAAGCAGCGAGACTCCTCCGTGGGCCCCTGCAGTCCGAAGAGAGATGATAGACCCAGGAGTATTTGGGAGGTGGAGCCAGCACTACGTGCTGAAGGTTTCCATGTGTGAGAGTGAGAGAACAGGAAGTCGTGGGGAGGATCCAGACTTTGGACAAATGGCTGGTAGATGGTGGTGATGGTTACTGAGTTGGGAGAGACCAGGGAAGAAATAAGTAGGGGTGGAATCAGAAATTTTTGAGATCCTATGAAACACTTAAAGAGGGATGTCAAGAAGGATGAATGTTCAAGTTTGGAGCCCGCTGGAGAAGAGGCTGCACCTGGGGACATGAGAATATTTGGGCTTTTAAGGACTCTGCAACCTTGTGGTGGGTCAAAGGTGGTTGCCAATTCTTTACTACTCCTCCCTAGACCCCAGGTTGGGTCTAATCCCCTCCTCTTGAATCTGGATCCCCCTTAGTGACATTTCAACTGGTGACTGTTTTTTTTATGTGTGTTGGGTCTGTTGCTACACGTGGGCTTTCTTCTAGTTGTGGCAAGCAGGAGCTACTCTTCGTTGCGGTGTGCGGGCTTCTCATTGTGGTGGCTTCTCTTGTTGTGGAGCATGGGCTCTAGACACGTGGGCTTCAGTAGTTGCAGCATGTGGGCTCAGTAGTTGCAGCACCCAGGGCTTAGAGCACACAGGCTTCAGTAGTTGCGGCACACGGGCTTAGTTGCTCCATGGCATGTGGGATCTTCCCAGACCAGGGATCGAACTCGTGTCCCCTGCATTGGCAGGCGGATTCTTAACCACTGTGCCACCAGGGAAGTCCTCAACTGGTGACTTCTGAGACCAGATCATGAGAAGCCTGATAGCTTCCACCCAGGCCTCTTGGAACTCTTGCTCTGGTGGAGCCCACTGCCAGGTGGGAAGTCTGACTTCCCACTGAGACCTTCATATGGAAAAGGCCCCATGTGGCTGCTCAGAATGACAGTCCCAGCTAGAACCAACTTTCCAGCCATTCCCACCAAAGGGCCAAATACCAGTGAAGCCATGGTGGACTCCATAGTCCAGCCCATCCACTGGCTGAACACCACCAAGTAACCTCCATCAACACCACATAGAGCAGAAGAGTCACCCAGCCAAGCCCTGCCCAAATCCCTGACCCACAAAAATCTCAAGATAAAATAAAACGGTTCTTGTTTTAAGCCACTAAGTTTGGGGATGGTTTGTCACACAGTCATAGTAATAGAACAGACATCATCCAAGGAGAGAGCAAAAGAGGTCAGCTGGGAAGGAGGAGCCTGCAAGGGAGCCAGAGAAGGAGCCCTGAAGTGGGAGAAGCACCAGGTCTGGGAGGACCTCCAGGAGGAGGGGCGCCTGCGGGTCCAGGGTCAGAGAAGCTCTAAGGGGGCGGGAGGAAGGGCTAGAGAAGAGCTCATTAGAGTGTATTAGGAAAAGGCTGAGAGGAAAGAAGTGGAAGCAGGGACCACAGAAAACTCTTTCAGATTCTTGTGGGAATGGGGAGCAAAGAAACAAGGGAGTATCTGGGAGGGGACATGGGGACAAGGGAGGGGTTCTGTTTGCCTAGAGGCAGGGGAACAAAGAGCTCGTTTGTCTGCTAATGGGACAGAGCCAGTTGTGTGCCTGAGAGCCGCCTACAGCACGGGGATTGCCCAAGAATTGCTCTCCCAGAAGCTCAGAAAATCCCTTTTTGGAAATCTATGGCTGCCATTTACTGTGCACCTACTATGTGCCAGGGCTAGTTCTTGGGGGTCCTTTAATTCTCAAGTCCGCCCTGAAGCAGGAGCCCTCATTTTATTGTTGAGGAAAAGGAAACTCAGGGAACAGGGAAAGATCCACTCAAAGACACATGACCAGTAAAAGGCAGAGCAGAGACTGGACGTGGGCTCTTCTGACTCCAGAGCCTGACAGAGGTGCTGCAGGGGGACCAGTCCTGGAGGGAGATCAGATCCCCCAGCCCACGGGACTTAACGAGACAGAGCCTGGCACTTGGGAGACCCTCCGTCGGTTTCCTCCCTGCTCTCCTGCCTTCCAGGTGATACGGAGAAAGAGCTGGAGGGGAGTGGTCCCTGGCCAGTCCATCCCCCACTGGGCTGTGGGGATCTCACCACCACCCACCATCACCATCCCCCCACGCCTCTGCAGAGGGCCTAGCAGGCTCAGAAGTCCCTCCCAGTCTCCTGTTTGCCTCCCTGAGAACCAGTCTGAGCAGGGATGAGACACACCTTCTCTCAGTCTTGCAGGCTGAAAGCTCTACTTTTATCTTCCAAAGTAAGGGCAGATGGGTGGGGACCAGGTAATCTCAGTCCCAGGAGGCCCTCAGGGTAGGGGTGGAGGAAGCAATGCTGTACTTGCCCCTTCCCTTGCCCCAAAGTCTTTCAGTCCTTGGGCCCCTTCCTCTCCCCAGGCCCATGTGTCCCACGTACCCCACTGCTCTCAAAGCCTGTACGCAGGCCGTCCAATCTCTATGTAAATGCATCATGACACTAACCTCCTTGGCACAAAGCAGGCTCAAATGACAGGGACCATTATTACCCCCGTGTCCACATGTTTCGGATGAGGAAACTGAGTCTGGGAAAAGGTAGCCGCTAGCCACTAGCCCAGAACGAGCCGGAGCCTTCTGACTCCAGACCACCATCCCTCCCACAGCTCTGGGGGCAGTATCCCCAGAGAAGGAGAGGAGCTGGGTCTCTCCACACCCTCCCTAAGGGATCAAATGGGAATTGAGACTCACCTGGTTTGGCTCAGCCCTGGAGTGTGCTGGAAATCTGAGGCTGCTTTAGGAAGACTTGAAGGCCACTCCCCTTCCAGATCTCTGACCCGGATTCCAGGCCTGGGAGCAGGGCCACACCTGGCTGGGCCGCACCCCCAGGGCAGATCACAACCTGTTCTAGAGGTGGAGTTCAGCACTGCCACCAGGAGTGAGCATCCCATATTCCAAATGATGGGCTTCCGTGTGGCACCGCAGAGGTGCTGCCAGCCAGCCTGCTGACCCCCTGGACTTTTGAACAACCAGACAAGGTAAAGCACATACAACCACTTTCTAGACTGTAAAGTGGGTGTACATGTGAGGAGATAAACTCCTTGAAGACAGGAGCCAGGCCCATGTCTCTCTAGAGTCCCAGGGCCTCACTATATATATATTTTTTCCAGCTCTATTGAGATATGGTTGACAAATAAAAGTTGTACGCATTCAGGTTGCAAAACACAATGTTTTGATATACGTATATATTGTGAAATGATTACCACAATCAAGCTAATCAACACATCCATCACCTCACAGTTACCCTTTTTTGGGGAGAGTGGTGAGGATGCTTGAGATCCACATTCTTAGCAAATTTCCAGTACATAAGGCATTATTATTATTATTATTATTTTTTGTGTGTGTGTGTGGTATGCAGGCCTCCCTCTGTCGCGGCCTCTCCCGTTGCGGAGCACAGGCTCCGGACGCGCAGGCTCAGCGGCCATGGCTCACGGGCCCAGCCGCTGCGCGGCATGTGGGATCTTCCCAGACCGGGGCGCGAACCCGGTTCCCCTGCATCGGCAGGCGGACGCGCAACCACTGCGCCACCAGGGAAGCCCCATGGGCATTATTATTAACTACAGTCACCATGCTGTATTTTAGGTCTCCAGAACTTATTCATCTTATAACTGAAAGTTTGTACCCTTTGACCAACATCTCCCTTTTCCCACGCCCCATCACCCCACTATACTTTTTTGAGCACCTACTATGTTCCAGGCCTTTATATACATTATATAATGGCTTCGTATCCATGATACCATTTAATCTCCACCAAATCCTGTGAGAGACAACTATCCCTCTTGCACAGAAAAGGGAACTGAAACCGGGCTATCTGAGGGCCACGTTGCTCTGGGTGGTAGTGCTGGGATTTTGCTTTTCTCACTACCGCAGTTCTTTCTACTCATTCACTAGGCTTCCTCTCCAAAAGAGGTGCTTAATACTTAATGTCTACTGCCATTAATTAATTAATGTCTGATTTGCGGAGAGAAGATTATTACTATTGAAGAAGGCCCAGGCAGGATATATGTGTTACATGGGCAAGGGGGCCAGGGAGAGACACCTCAAGGGGTTACTGCCAAATGCTCTCCCTCTTCCTTGCGGAAAGAGCTTTTCCCACATCTCACACACAGGTGCCTCTGCCGGGACCATGCTTCCTAACCTGGCAAAGTTTTCAAGGCTGAGCCACCCCATCACCTCTTCCATGGAGACTGCCCTGTCCCCTAGGCTATGAGGGGCCACCTCTGGGCTTCCCTCTGTCACAGCCTGGCCACACTGTGCTGTCATCATTGGTTTTTACCACTCTCTGTCTCCCCATCAGCTTGGGGGAACCTGAGGACAGGTCCAGTCTGACTCATCCCTGTGTCCCCAAAATGCCGGACTCTCGTCCTTTCCATCACTGCCCTTGTGCCACCTCCTACCCACAAGGAGGCTGCTTCTGGTAGTGGCAGGAACACACAGGTCTGCAGCCAGGGAGCTGGCAGAGGACCCAGCCGGCAGCACCATCTGTCCCTGGAGGCACAGGACAGAGCAGGCACAAGGCAGAGGTGTCAGTTCCTCAGCTCAGCCAGGTCAGCCCAGGACAAGGCCCAGCTGTAGCTTAGGGTCAGACGAGACTTCGAATTCTCTAACTAGCTCAAAGTGACTCAGTGCCAGAGGCTTGGTTTTCTTAGCTGTAAAGCTAGCTGGATACCAGCAGCCTTGCAGAGCTGTTGGGAAGTTTAAACACACCTGACACTCCGTAGGTGCTCAACGAAAAGCTAGCATTTACCATCTCATCTGACCCACTGACCCTGTCATTAACCCACTGAGGAAACTGAAGTCCAGATGAGACGGAAATAAAAGAACCAATATTTACTGTGGCCAGTTATGTGCCAGGATCTACAGTCCTCCAGTGTCTTTAACAAGATCTGCAGGAACAGACCTGGTTCACAGATGAGGAAACAGGTCTACAGGGAGTGAAGTGTGTGAGTGTCTCTAAGGCAGTTATCTGGACTCTTACCACTGTCCAGCTCGGACCCACCTGGACCAGGCACAGGTGAAGGGCAGGGGTGCAGCCTCCCCTAGGCCCTAGGAGGTAGAGGCAGGAAGTCAGTCCTGAATCTGCATTGTCAGTGTGTGAAGGTGGGCAGAGAAGCCTGGCATGGGGTGAGTCTGGGTGTGAGATCGAGGCCACTTTCTCCGTGGCCAAGACAAGGGCTGGAAAAGGGGTCCAAACCTAGCAGGCAGGGGTTCCGAGTCTCTCGCCAGTGGTACAAGCCCAGGCACATCCTCTCACTTCTCTGTGCCTTGTCTGCATCAGGGCACTGATCCTATGGCCCACCTCCCTATTGTGAGGGGTCAGAGGTGGATGGGAAAGCAGTGGGGACCTTCATGGCGCTGGAGGAGAGGAACTCTGATGCTGTGTTCTCCCGGGCTGCTGAGCTCAGTGTACAGGGACTGCACACCTTGGCACCAAGACTGGGGACCAGAGAGCCCCCAAGGCTGGTGGGCAGAGCAATAGGGCCCACAGCACTCCAAACCCTGCCTCCGGGGTCCAGGCCCCCAGCCTGCAGCGCGTCGTAGCCATGTCTCAGCCCCTTCCAGCTGCTCTGCCCTCACTCGCTCCACTCCAAGCCACGCCAGCCTTCGTTCGGCAGCTCAGATGCACCAAGCTCCCCCCTCCTCGGAGCCCATAACTGAATACTATTCCCGCTGCCTGGAACGCTCTTCCCCCATCTCCTCCCATGGCTGCTTCCTTCTCAGCCGCTGGGTCTCTGCTCAGTTGTCACCTGGTCACAGAGCTCTCTTGTGACCTCTCTCATTATTCTCTAACAGTTCTCTGTTCTCCAGACAGCCTGAGTTTAATCTCAGCAGTGCCACTTACTAGCTGTGTGACCTTGGGCAAGTTACTTAACCTCTCTGTCTCAGTTTCATCTTTAATATGGGCATGGTACCACTATCTACTTCACAGAGTTGTTATAAGGAATATATGAATTAATGCATGCTTGGCACATAGCTAGCATTTATATGACATTTATTATTACTATTCACAACTCTATCACAGATTTTCATTGTATGTTTCTTTGACTACCTTTTCACTGTGTCTCCCTCATTAGCTGTCAGCTCCACACAATAGCCAGGGCTCATCACACAGTGCTCAGCGCTGACACAGGCTAATCCCTGTAGAGGGAACAACTGAGACCAGTATAACATCCCGAGGAAACACCATTAATTCTGGGAGCAGCAGGATGGGGGTTTGAAGGGGAATGATGGCTGAGCCAGGTTTTGAAGGAGGAAGATGAGTCCTCCGGACTAAGAACACCAAGGCTATCTGCCCATGGATGAGACTGGGGTTCAAATGTGGCTCCCGAATAGGCTGAAGCTAAGTGTCTGAGTCTCATCTCCTCCTCCAGGAAGCCTTCTGGGACCCCTTCAGCCCCCTCTGAGCTCCCAGTGGCCGCTCATTGGTCACAAGATTTTGTGCTCCTGCTGCATGAGAGGTACATTAGTTTACGTCTAGGGGTCTCCCTTCCTCCACCACACAGCAGGGTCCTTGAGGGAGCTGGGCCCCTACTTTTCACTGTCAGGACCAACCTCAAGGTGGTGCACAAACCCTTCACAAACATCCAGACCCCCAGGATGTCAAGGCTGATGCGGACCTCAGAGAACAATCAGGGAGGAGGAGCTCGTGGCCCAAGGTTACATGTCAACGATGGGGTGAAGATGAGATTCTAATCCAGAGGTGGCCAAATGGTATGGCCTAAGCCTCCCCACACTCTGAACTAGACCCTGACTGAGGCTGGCGCGGGGGGCTGGGGAGCAGCACCCCCAGCTGTCCTCGGGTTCAAGGTGAAGCAGGGGGATCGCCACAGGGGGTCAGGAACAACGGGTAAGTCTGCGGGTGCGTGAACACGTGCACAGATGCTCACGTCTGTTTCTGACCTTCGACCACCCTGTTGGCAGCACTACCCAGGTGCAGAGCTTCTCAGGGGGAACTGGGACAAACAGCTCCATCCTCATTCCCAGAGTAAATGAAGTTCCTGGGCCCCCTTGGGAGCTGCCCAGACCAGGCTAGAACTCAGGCAGAGGTTCCCAGCCTCCCCCAGGGTACCAGCCCAGGAGTGCGGGACTCCGTGCCCAGTACAGACTGACAGTTTGCGTGGGGAAGGAGAAGGGTCTCCACTGAGAGAAACAGGACAGGGGACCCTTCCAGCACCACCACACAGGCATTCAATGCTCCTCCAACCTCCCCCCCCACCCCAGCCTGGCAGGAGGCTCACCACCTCATTCATTCACTCACATGTGCCGAGTGCTTGCTGGGTTACCCAGTGATGGGTGAAAGCAAAACCATCCGACTCCAAAATGCTCACTGTCTGCAGTGCCATGTGATACTGACAAGGGCCCCCAAACCCTGTAAAGCAGGGCATGTGGGTTATCTGAGGCCCTCCTTTAACCCGGTTTTTTTGTCCCCAGTGAAGAGTTTGGTGGGTGGGTTTGCCTGCTTTTCATTAACAGCAGCTTTGGTAACAACCCAGAAAATGGTCTCCTCCTGTATTCCAGGGGAATTTGGGGAATTCAGGAGGAAACAAGGGGAGTCCAGGGAGATCTGCCATGAAGGCAATGATCCAAAGGAGGTGATCAAGGCCAGTTATACAGATAGAGGGCGGGGGTGGAGAAGAGATGTCTTTATTTGCCCCTGCCCCTTTTAAAAGGCTTTTCCCAAAAATGTCTTCAGAGGATGGTAGCTCTACACCCAGCATAGCACGTCTGCCAGTCTGTCCTGAACGCTTCTCCATTCCCCAGATCAAAGGCTCCCGACAGGGACCGCTGAGCACTTGGGTCTGTCTGGTGCCTCAGCATCTAATCTCATCTCCAAAGTCCCTGTTAGGAGGTTCCAGGGAAACGTTCTCTGCGAGGTCACCTTGCAGAACACCTTTCCAACAGCCCTCATTTGGTCCTGCACGTGCTCTCCCAAAGAGGTCATTGTCCCCAAGAACCCTAGCTTCAGCCTGTCACACTCACTCACACGCACACCCCTAGCCTGTATCTTCTAGCAGCTCCGTGGCCCTCAAGCCCTGAACTCTAAGAGTTAAACACTACAGAGCCACAGAGCTCAGCCGTCAGGCAGAAACCAGCACAGAACTCCATGGGGAGAGACACACACCCCCAGAATAGAATTCCAGACGCAAAGAACTTGCCGAAGATGATTCCACTCAACATAGCCAGCCCTCCTAACGGCCCCTGGGGCTTGTTTGGGGATTGTTGCTTATAATAAACCAGCCCAGGAGTTCTGTGATTTCTCCTTGCAAAGACAGCTAGAAAATGGCCCATGGAAAATGAAAGAGAAGATGTAGGACTTCTGACTTAAAATGGAAACTTCAGTTCTCTTTCGGGATCCCCAGCCTCCAGTCCCCTCCCCTCTGCCCCTAACCCGCCCCCAGCCCACCCTCCATACCCTTCGCAGGTGATTTCCGACATTCTGGATCATTGCTGCCGACACCCCGCTAGCTGTTCGCACCCTCCTCGGAGAGACACTGGTCACCTGAGCGACAGCCCGTCTCCAGCTCCAAATGAAGCTGGTCCGCCTCTCCTCGCACTCCTCCTCCCAGGCTCCCGCCCCTCCTAAGCCAGCCGTTATCAGTTATCACCGTGTCCCGGCCTTTCCTCAGACTGCCCTCGGGCCCCCCTTCCCCTAGCGCCCCGCACAGAGGCTCCTGTGCCAGCCCGCCTGCCTGCCCAGTGAAGAGCATGGAGGGAGGCTGCCAGCTGGGCCACAGCCATGTCAGGGGGCCCTATGCCCGCCCGCTGCGCACCCAGCTGGACACTCACTGCACCTCCAGCCACAGCCAAACTTCGTCACCCCCACTCCCAGCCCCTGACATCCTCCCCACAGGGACTCTGGCTCTGGGGTGGCTCCAGGCCCCAGCCAGTGACACTGGCAAAACAGGCACCGGCTTTCCATCCGTCCACAAGGGGTCAGGCTGGAAGGTGGCAGGAGTCTGGGGAGCTGGCAGCAGCCTCCCAGAGAGATACCAGACCCACCTGCTAGGACTCTTCACCCTTGAGGTGCCTCCCAACGCTCCAGCCCACCAGCATCCAGCAGCTGCTGGCCAGCGATGGGGCACACCCCCTCACTTCCTTAAAATAGGTGGCGTGACTTTTCTAAAAGTGACACCTGCCAAATTCCACCCATCCGCTCCACAGAGTTCATCCCCCTGGGCTCCCACCCCAGACCCTAGAAGACTAAAAGACCATCAGGACTTTCCCTTCTCCCTCTCACTTCTGCAAGGCACATCGTGAGGCAGCTTTGACACTCACATTGGATTTCTCATGACAGGGCAATAAAATCAAGTGCTTGGTGTTTTAGAAAAGAAGGAGGGGAGTGGAATGCAGGCAGGGGAGCTGGGAAGGACAAGTGGATGGCGAATAATAATGAGCACCTCACAATAACCCAGCACCCACGGTGTGCCAGGCCTCACCATGTCCTCATTCCAACCCCACCTGAAGGTTGCTTGGGGAGGGTAGGTGAGGTGCCCCAGGTGGCACAGCTATTGAGTGCAGAGCTGTGCTGGAACAGAGGTCAGTCCAATTCTGAGGCCTCTGCCCTTTCCTCTGCCCCTCTAGTTCACTCACCACATCCCTGATAATGTCTCCTCCTGGGCCTAAGACAACTGGTTTCTGGGCCTGTTTCTTTCACTAATGTGCTATGTGACTTCGGGCAAGTTTTCTCCTCTCTCTGGGCCGCCCTGTTCTAGGAGTCAAGGACTCTAATGTCCATCACTGGGAGCTCAGGCCTTACCTTCAAAGAGTTTATGGTCTGTCAGTACTTCAGTGTCTACAAATGCAAAATTAAAGTCACGCCTTAAAAATGGCAAGATAGGGCTTCCCTGGTGGCGCAGTGGTTGAGAGTCCGCCTGCCGATGCAGGGGACACGGGTTCGTGCCCCGGTCCGGGAAGATCCCACATGCCGCGGAGCGGCTCGGCCCGTGAGCCATGGCCGCTGAGCCTGCGCGTCCGGAGCATGGCAAGATGATCCAAGGATGGCACTGAGGACTGGGGCAAGCTGGGAGGCTTTGTGGAGGAAGTCGTGTTAGAGCCTGACTGAAGACTGAATAGGCTGACAAGAGGGGTGAGGTGGGAGGCCTAATGGGAACAGAACAGGATGCAGTCATAGGCAGTGAGGGCCCTCATCTTGCAGGAAAAAGCTGGGAGTCTATCGTGGAGGACCTTGAATGCCAGGCAACAGGATTTAGGCATCAGGGAGCCTCAGGTTGAAGAACACTCTCAGTATGATAAAAGCCATGTGAGGTGAAGAGGACAGGCGTCATGAGACCTTTCTGGACAGGCAAGAAAACTGGCCTAGAAAGGGGATAGCTCAACTCACTGGATCCCCAATCTCACTGGGTAAGGCAGGCAGGCAGGACAATTTCAGGGTCTTCGCTATGCAGATGAGGAGATAGAAACCCAAAGAGCTTCTGGTCCCCAGCCCTACCCTCTCTCCAGAGCTGTCTGGACTCAGACTCACTGGACTCAGTCGAGTGTCCCCGTCTTACAGATGAACACATTGAGACACAGGGATGAAAA
>NW_021145574.1:0-402 GCF_002837175.3 Physeter macrocephalus
CGCAGAAATACAAAGCATCCTAAGAGACTACTACAAGCAACTCTATGCCAGTAAAATGGACAACCTGGAAGAAATGCACAAATTCTTAGAAAGGTATGACCTTCCACGACTGAACCAGGAAGAAATAGAAAATATGAACGGACCAATCACAAATAATGACATTGAAACTGTGATTAAAATCTTCCAACAAACAAAAGCCAGAACCAGATGGCTTCACAGGTGAATTCTATCAAACATTTAGAGAAGAGCTAACATCCATCCTTCTCAAACTCTTCCAAAAAATTGCAGAGGAAGGAAAACTCCCAAACTCATTCTATGAGGCCACCATCACCCTGATACCAAAACCACACAAAGATACTACAAAAAAAGAAAATTACAGACCAATATCACTCATGAATATAG
>NW_021145574.1:619-1709 GCF_002837175.3 Physeter macrocephalus
AACAAGACAATGATGTCCACTCTCACCACTATTATTCAACATAGTTTTGGAAGTCCTAGCCATGGTAATCAGAGAAGAAAAAGAAATAAAAGGAATACAAATTGGAAAAGAGGAAGTAAAACTGTCACTGTTTGCAGATAACATGATACTATACATAGAGAATCCTAAAGATGCCACCAGAAAACTACTAGAGCTAATCAATGAATTTGGTAAAGTTGCAAGATGCAAAATTAATGCACAGAAATTTTTTGCATTCCTAAACACTAACGATGAAAAACCTGAAAGAGAAATTAAGGAAACACTCCCATTTACCACTGTAACGAAAAGAATAAAATACCTAGGAATAACCTACCTAGGGAGACAAAAGACCTGTATGCAGAAAACTATAAGACACTGATGAAAGAAATTAAAGATGATACAAACAGATGGAGAGATATACCATGTTCTTGGATTGGAAGAGTCAATATTGTGAAAATGTCTATACTACACAAAGCAATCTACAGATTCAATGCAATCCCTATCAAATTACCAATGGCATTTTTTACAGAACTAGAACAAAAAATCTTAAAATTTGTTTGGAGACACCAGAGACCCCGAATAGCCAAAGCAGTCTTGAGGGAAAAAACAGAGCTAGAGGAATCAGACTGCCTGACTTCAGACTATACTACAAAGCTACAGTAATCAAGACAATATGGTACTGGTACAAAAACAGAAATATAGATCAATGGAACAGGATAGAAAGCCCAGAGATAAACCCACATACCTATGGTCAACTAATCTGTGACAAAGGAGGCAAGGATATAGAGTGGAGAAAAGACAGCCTGTTCAATAAGTGGTGTTGGAAAAACTGGACAGCTACATGTAAAAGAATGAAATTAGAACACTCCCTAACACCATACACAAAAATAAACTCAAAATGGATTAAAGACCTAAATGTGAGGCCAGACACTATAAAACTTAGAGGAAAACATAGGCAGAACACTCTATGACATAAATCACAGCAAGATCCTTTTTGACCCACCTCCTGGAGAAATGGAAATAAAAACAAAAATAAACAAATGGGACCTAATGAAACTTAAAAGCTTTTGCA